>NC_137024.1:36131324-36238824 GCF_032717465.1 Coenobita brevimanus
TGTTTATGCCAATAATTGTCCAAAGGTTACGATCCGGACCAAGTTCTTCCCGTCCAACAAGACTGATTGTGGGATTGTCTGTGGTAAGACGTGTCATGGCCATAACCGAAGGATACCTTGTCCGCTGGCTCGACAGCCAGAGCCGGGTGGGTGTGAGCATCTGTACCAGGGCCATCAAGGATGAGGCACAAAGGATATACGCCGCAGTTTGCAGGAAGAATATAAACCCGCCACCCACGTTCAGAGCTTCGTTAGGGTGGCTCTTCAGGTTTAAGAAAAGGTGCGAGGTGAGTTGTGTTGCTTATCACGGTGAGGCGACCTCTGCTGATGTAGATGCGGCTGCTAGCTTTCCAGAGGAGGCACACAAGATTGTGGAGGAGGACGGGTATTCATGGCACCAGGTCTATAATTGTGATGAAACCGGCATCTTCTGGAAGCGGTCTGCAAGATACACATACCTGAGGAAGGGACAGAGGCAGGCAGTCGGCAAGAAGATGAATAAAGAGCGGCTGAGCGTCTTGCTTGCAACGCATCTGGCTCACCCAAGATGAAGCCACTAATTATCCACAAATTTCATAAACCTCGGCCCTACAGACACTGCAACGTGAAATACCTCGATGTTTTCTGGGATGTCACTGCGAGGCTACATGGTCGAGAGTCTGTCGTACAAGTGGTTCAATCGGTATTTTGTCCCCGACGCACAGAAGCACTGCAGGAAAATGAATTTGGCATTTAAGATTGTCCTTTTTATGGATAATGCAAGAGCACATGCCAAATATCTTGTCGACCGTCATCCTGATGTCCATGTTGTATTCTTACCACCCAACACAACTTCAAAACTCCAACCCCTAGACCAAGAGATCATCGCCAACCATAAGAACATGTTCTACTCTAAGGTGCATGACAGAGTTAGGGAAGAGACAAGTGTCAACACAATTCTGCGCCAGATTCAGGAACAAGAGGAAGATTCTGACGGCGGCGACGACCCACACCGCACACCCGCAGCTGTGCCAGAGTCTCGGAACCTTCCCAGCAGTCTACAGGCTACACCAGCAGCAATGTTTCCCAGGCTGGAACAGTCACAAACTAGTCCAGAGGAGTCCAGACCTGGCCCGTCCTCAAGGCCAGACCAATCTCCTAGCACACCGATACCCCCGCCACCACCTGCTAATTCTCGACCTGGCAAGACAACAAGTCAGGTCTGGAAGGAATTCAACATAAAAAATGCAGTGGATACCATGGTCAAAAGCTGAAACAAAATTACTCCAGCCACTATAGCACACATGTGGAAGAAACTTTTCCCTCACCTGACTGTACAAGGTGAGCAGCAGAGGGAAGAAGACACTCTGGCGGCCGCTGTGGAAGCTATCAGAAAGACAAGCCAAGACGCAGCAGAGGTGGACGAAATGGCTGTAAGACAACACTTGACACACTACAACCTAGACTCAGGTGTGGTAGACATAACAGAAGAGATGAACTCTAATGAAGAGGAGAATGAAAGGCCTGAGCACACTGCAGAGGACAAGATGAGCACACAGAAATTGTCTCACACCCTGTCCACCATAACCGACATGGCAACTACCTTTGATGCATACTCCAGGACTATGCCTGAGGCTATCAACATCCTATTGACCATGAGTGATCTGAAGTCTCAAGTGATGACTGCCTACAACAGAAGCATACAGGAGCAGAGACAAGCCCGGATCACACAATATTTTCTCAAGAGAGAGAATGTAGCTGCTATTCTGCAAGACTTGGATGTGCCAGCAGGGGTGGATGAAGGAGGAGAAGTGGACAGAGAGGAAGTGGAGGTGCTGGAGCCTGAGTTCAACTTTGAGGGCTTTGGCACAGGTGATGGGGCTTCCCCAGAGAGACCCATGTCACCTAGTAACTAGCCCATCTACCCTCAACACACCTTCACCTGCCACTCAAGCCAGTCTTCACTTTATTTCTGGTAAGGATTTTTTGTGTTGCAGCTTTTTATAATGGCTTTAATGTCTTTTCAGGTACATGTTTATTGTGTTCTGCTGTTTTAGCACTAGTAAACACTCTTCATTTAATTTTGGGTAGGGCCTGTTTGGAGTTATAGTACAGTAATCCCCATACTATCAGGACACCAACTTTCTAGACATCCCCACTTACCGGACATTATCGTCCCGGGATCCAATATTCCCAAAATGGTCCGAAAACCGCAAAAAATTAGAAAAAAATCCAACTTTTTCCCGCCTGTAATTTGAACTTGGTGCACGCGGCGCGGGACACCTTTGTTTTGGTGCGTCATTCCTCTGACGTCCACTAGAGCGCCCCTGCATCCTCCCACTTACTGCCCGTCTCGTGTCGTGAGTGCACGCTCATCGTCATGGCTGCCCACGTGCTTGCTTTTGTGGTGGTGCCTTACCTGCTGCAGGCTCTCCTGCTGCTCTCGTGCCTCCTCTTCGTGTGTGTGATGATGGCCCCGCCACCTGAGAAGAGGAAGAGAGTGGTTTTGACTCTGGAGAAGAAGAGGAGATATTGGAGAAAGTGGATGCGGGATGGTCTTTGTTACGCATCTTTCGTGAGTTCAACCTGGCCCGATCTACTTTGTTTGATATCAAGAGATCCTGAGACAAACTCATGCAGTACGCTGCTGACTTCTCGTTGAAAAGCAGACGCAACGTGGGGAGGAAGATGATGTTTACTCCCAAGTATGCTGAAGTCGACCACTGCACGTTGATTTGGTATCGACAGCAACGTGCTGGTGGTGTGATGGTGCGTGGCACAGAGCTGAAGGCTGCTGCTGAGAAGTTCGCAAGGCTTCACGACGCCTTAGACTTCAAGGCATCCGTGGGTTGGCTCTTCGCGTTCAAGTTACTACATGGCCTTACCAACCGTAAGTCTCATGGCGAAGCTTTGGACGCTAACGAGGATGGAGTAGACAAGTTTTGGCACAAGGTGAAGGGCTTGATCAACAGGGAGGGCCTCACTCTCGGTCAAGTCTACAATGCTGACGAAACTGGTTTATTCTATCGTTCTTTGCCTATGAACACTCTAGCCGAGGAGACGGAGAAGCGTGTACCTGGCCGCAAGCTCTTCAAGCAAAGGATATCTGCTTTGTGTTGTGCTAATGCTAACGGCATGCACCGGCTCAAGCCCGTCATTGTTGGCCGTGCAAAGCAGCCTCGGTGTCTTCATGGGGTGATGGATGTCCTTCCTGTCGTTTGATACCATTCTTTGAAGGCATGGTTCACAGTCCACATCTTCAAAGACTGGTTCCACCGCCATTTCGTCAAGGAGGTCATACATTACCAGACGGAGAAACTGGGAATCCCACGTGACCAGGTAAAGGCCTTCCTTCTCCTCGACAATGCACCTGCCCACCTGTGCGACAAGGACTTGGTGGCTGAGAATGGCCGCATTAGGTGCATGTTTCTGCCACCTAATACTACTGCTCTCATCCAACGAATGGACCAAGGAGTGATCGTGGCAACGAAGTGGTTATGCCGACTGAAGTTCCTGGACGAGGTAATGGTTGTTCTCGAGGACGAGGACGAGCGCAGGGAGGGACGGGACACGCGAGGCCAGCGGACTTTGGAAAACCTTCGCCACTACAACATCAAGTCTGCAATCTACAACTGGGCCAGTGCATGGAAGGAAGTCCCTTTCAAGACTCTAGAAAATGGTTGGTCTCGTCTGCTTCTCGGAACGGATGTGGAGCACGATTTCCAAGGTTTTGACGTGGATGACGTCCATGCACGTCTACATGTGCATGGGGATGATGATGATGTGGACGAAGTGCGTGAGTGGTTGGATGACGATGAGGGCGATCCTGGGTATCAGACCCTGTCTGATATCGAGATCGCATCTTCAGTTGCAGGTGTCAGTACCCAGCTTGAAGATTCCAACGAGGATGGTGATGATGATGCGGACTCCTCCCAGTGTGACACTACTCCAGCCGTCCCCAAGCTGAGCACACTCCAAGAACACCTAGAGTTCGTTCTGGACTACCTGGAACATCAGGACTGCGACAGGGAGATGGAGCCCTTGGGACTTGTGGAGGAAGTGTGCGCTTTCAGGCAGCGTGTCATTAATCGTCAGAATTGTCGTTCCTTGCGTCAATCAACGATTGACAGCTTTTTCAGGCCCATGACCCCTGCTGTGCCCAGCCCTGACTCCACTCCATTGCCTCCCCAAGACAGGCCCTCATGCTCCAAGCCACAGCCCAGCAAATCAGCCACGGTGGAGTCACCGCTCGACGTGAGTTTGCGCCTATCTTCAGAGTCGTCTGCAGTGGGTATGCAATCACCACGACCCAGCGACACACCCCTAGGTCACGCTACTCTCAGACTGTGATAGTGATTAGATGCCAAGAACTTTTCCAGTAGGCCACACAGGAATTTACAGTGTTGTGCAGTGAGAAAAACAGTGCATATATTGTTAAGGAATTTGAGTTCTGAGTGAAAAGACAAAGATTTAATGGACTGTAAATGTAACATAAATTAACTTGAGTGTGTTTTGTTTAGAAAATGGTTTCAAGAGTGGAAAGACTTAAAGTGCAGAGTGCAACACTTATTTCATTAAGGTACAATGGAGCGCAATAAGACAAGAGTGCGCAGTGTTAAGAGAATGGAATTCTGAGTGCAAATGACTAAGTTCTGTGCAAGACTTCATGAACAGTGTACTGCAAGTGCTTCAGGAAATCCTTCTTACTGTCAGAGTCTGAGAGGAGGCGGTTATTCATCGAGATGGGTAGGGACTTGCTGTAAGTACCCAGAATGTTTCATATTGTATTGTACTGTATTTTCCATACTGTACTTACCTCTAACACCTCATTTCACTCTTTTATGTCCCATATTGGTGTGAATAGGGTATTAGGTGCTATGCATGTGCAGTAGGGAGGTATTTCTCTGAGTTAGGGTTCATAAGTACCAGTCTGTGAGCCAGGGACTTGTTGTAAGAACCCATAATGTTTAATATTGTATAAACTCACCTCTAAAACCTCATTTTATGGTTCTTTTGCTTTTTTTTTTCAGTCTTTTATGTCCCTTATTGGTGTGACTTGGGTCTTAAATAGGTGCTATGCATGTCCAGAGGGAGTTGTACTGTATAGGTGTTTTTCTGAGTTAGGGTCCATAAGTACAAGTCGAGGAGGCTGGTGCCCACTATCCGGACAGGACCACTTTCCGGACATGCCTTTGGCTCTATTACATCAGATAGTGGAGGGGTTACTTTACTGATAGGGTAGGTACATGTCCCACTGGAACACTTCTCTATTTTTCTCATTGATTGTTAACTTCACAATTTGACGTTTCACATTTTGTGCAGTTTTGGCAGAACATTCACACCGCGAAAAACAAGGATTTACCCCCTGGGAGTAGGTTTTTTTTTTCAAGAATCTTCCCCAGTATCCCTGCTTGTTGTAAAAGGCGACTAAAAGGGTTGGCGGAGGGTTAGTGCCCCTCCCCGGAAAACAACTAACTAAAAAAACAAACAATAAGCCTCGGACAAGGACTGACCAAACGATGACGACCAAGGACCGGACAAAGGACATGGTTATCGGAACGTGGAATGTAAGGGGAGCAAATGATGAGGTGAAAGAGAGAGAGATTGTCCAGGTGCTTGAGGGTGCGAAAGTGGATGTATGTGGACTAACTGAAACAAAATGGGGAGGAGAAAGTGTGAGAGAATGGGAGTATGGATGGGGTATATGTGCAGGAGTAGGTGAGAATGAGAGGGCAAAGGAAGGAGTATGTATAGTTGTGAGTAAAAGATGGAAGAGGAGCATAAGACAGTATGGATCAGTTGGGTCAAGGATTGTGTGGGTAAAGTTGAAAGTTGGAATACAAATGTGGGCGATTGTGTGTGTGTATGCGCCAACGCAAGATCGTGCTAGAAGAGTGAGAGAAGAGTTCTGGACAAATGTAGAAGTGTGCATGGAAAAGTTTGGAAGGAATGAGAGAATGTTTTTGATTGGTGATATGAATGGTAAAGTTGGGAATGTGAAGGTGGATGGAATAGTTGGTGAGTGGGGTGTGCCTGCTGAGATAGATGAGAATGGGAGTGCGTTAGTGGACATTTGTGCTGGGAGGGGGTTGGTGATAGCCAATACCCTCTTCAGGCATAAAATGATCCACAGGTATACATGGCGAGTGATGAGAAGGGTGGGTGGTGAACTGAATGAAAGGAAGACAATGATTGATTATGTGTGTGTGGATGAAAGGATGCGAAGGTGTGTAATGGATGCAAGAGTTTATAGAGGTTGGGGGAGTGGACTTTCTGACCACTACTTGGTGGTGGCCAGAATTAGAATTCAAGTAAGATGGAGGAATAGAAGAAGGGAAAGACGAGAGGAAGGAGTAGTTGCAAGGAGAGTGGAAAGGTTACAAGAGGATGAGAAAAAGGCAGAGTATAAGAGAGAAGTGGAGGAACGATTGGGCAAGTGTGAATTGGAGCAGATGGGAGACGTGGAAGGTGTGTGTAGGATATTTACAGAAGAAATATGTGCAGCATGTGATGTGGTGTGTGGAAGGAAGAGAAGACTGAGGGGGGGTGCAAGGAACAGCGTGGTGGACTGAAGAGGTGAAACAGGCTGTGGCACAAAAGAAGAAAGCATACAATGAATGGATGAGAAATAGGGGCGTGGAAGAAGTTGAGAGGCGGAAGAGAGAGTTATATGTAGAAAGAAAGAGAGAGGTGAAAAGATTAGTGAGAGAGAGTAAGAAGAGAGTGGATGAGGAATTTGGAAGGAATTTGAGTGTAAAGTGGAGGGAGTGTAAGAAAATGTTCTGGAAAGAGGTGAAAAGAGTAAGACAGGGTGGAAGTGAAGTTAGCAGGGGAGTGAAAGAATAAAATGGTAGATTGCTGGTGGAGAAGGGAGAAAAAGTGAGCAGATGGAGAGAACACTTTAAGGAATTGTTGAACGTAGACGATGGAAGTAATGCGAGTATAAGTGGCTGGGGAATGGCTGGGAGAAGGAGGGAGGTGAGAAGACAGGAAGAAATCAGTAGGATAGAAGTTGTGGAAGCAATGAAGAAAGTTAAATCGGGGAAAGCCCCAGGAATTGATGGAGTGTGTGGTGAAATGCTGAAGCATGGAGGAGAGATAGTAGAATGGATGCGGAAGATGTGCAGATTGGCCTGGGAGGAAGGTAGAGTCCCAGAGGATTGGAAGTCAGGTATAATTATTCCCTTGTACAAAGGGAAAGGGGAAAAAGAAGTGTGTGGTAATCATAGGGGCATTTGTCTTCTTAGTATAATAGGAAAAGTGTATGGTAGGATACTTATTGACAGAGTTAGAGAAAGAACAGAGAAATTAGTTGGAGAAGAACAGGGAGGCTTTAGGAAGGGAAGAGGTTGTGTAGATCAGATATTCATTCTTAGATCTTTAGTGGAAAACTTTCTAGAGAAGAGAAAGAAGTTGTATGCGGCTTTCATGGATTTGGAGAAAGCATATGACAGGGTGGATAGACAAGGATTGTGGAAAGTGTTAAGAATATATGGAGTAGATGGGAAGTTGTTGAATGCTGTGAAGAGTATGTACGATGGTGCGAAGGCTGCAGTGCATGTGGATGGTGAACTAAGTGAATTTTTCTCTTTGAAGGTTGGGTTGAAACAGGGATGTGTCATGTCTCCATGGTTGTTCAATCTGTACATGGATGGGGTAATAAAAGAGGTTCAAGGTAGGGTAGTGGATGTTAGAGTGGCCCTGGTGAGAGAGGATAGTGTTTGGAAACTCCCTGTACTGTCGTTTGCAGATGATACTATGTTGTTGAGTGAAGACGAAGAGGAGCTGCAAGGCTTGGTGGATGAGTTTGAGAGAGTGTGTAAGAAACAGAATCTAAAGGTGAATGTAGGGAAGAGTAAAGTGATGGTCTTTGAGAGAGGCGAAGTCAGTGAATGTACAGCAAGGTTGGATGGTGAGGAATTAGAAAATGTGAGTATGTTTAAGTACTTGGGTAGTGTGATGAGTAAGGATGGAGATTTGGAGGGTGAAGTGCTTGAAGGGGTACAGCAGGGAAGAAAGGTTGCTGGTTCTTTGAAAGCAGTGATAAGAAACAGGGAAGTGAGCATGGAAGTGAAAAAGTTACTACATGACAGTATTGTGATACCAACTCTAACGTACGGAAGTGAAGCTTGGACGTTGTTGGAAGGACACAAGTCAAGAGTGAGAGCAGTGGAAATGAGTTATTTAACCCTTTAAACGTGGCCATGAACAGTCGCCCCCCCCCCCCGAGTGGCGGGGTTGTATCGCGGTCTGAGTAACTGTAGGAAAATATTAGCCAAAAATCAGAGATTAACCTTAGAATATTATACTTGGTATGGCAGATAGTACTTACATTCAGCTTTCTCCAGAGACAGGTGTTGAGCCTTCGTGGACTACCCAAGGACTTGTGGAGACTTGCAAAGTTGGGTAACCAAATCTTCACTTTCACACCTCCAGCAACGCGGTTTCCCCTCTACCACAGTCTCATTGTGTCACAGTAAACTTTATACTACAACGTAAAGGTAGTTTGGAATCCGTATTTGTATAATAAGCACTGAAAATAAGGCTAAAATCAACGGAGCGTACGGCCGACATGCAGCGCGGCAGCGGTCTTCCCGTCACTCAACAAACATTTCCATTTTCACAGCTAAAAACATGTATACTACATTATTTTCAATCATATTACTTCCCAAAAGATCACCGTGGCACGCTTTTTATTCTGCCTTACACCCGTCACTTTATTCTCGTTCCTGTCGGCCGCTTGCACTGACTCGGAAGAGCTAGAACTCGCCATAATGTCACTTTGAAAGCCTGCGGTAAACTGACGCTAAACAGGGGCAAACAGTGTGAAAAAAAGCTAGTGTTACAACTGGGGAAACAAGCATTTCCTATTAGCATAAACTGCTTGTGAGAGGAGAGCGCAGATTTACAGTTCTGAGCAGTCAGAGCGCTGCCATGTATCACAGCCAGGCTGGCCGGGCCGTGGGGGGGGGGGGGAAACACGATACTTGGCAACAACGGAGGTCAGTAGTACAAAGGTAAAGTATGCTAATTGTAGCTAAAGACAATACCAGCTGGAACATCCTTGCCTGCGTTCATTCAGAATTAACTCTAATCGCAAACGTGACGCTCCGCCGTTATGTCCTTTTTGGCAAGCGTCGCAAACGCGATGATCCGCGTTTAAGGGGTTAAGAGGAGCCTGTGGAATCACATGGAGAGACAGGCTGATGAATGAGGATATAAAGGAGCATTGTGGTGTGGATGTGGATGTGATAGGAAGCGTTATGAGGAACACACTTAGGTGGTTTGGCCATGTGGAGAGGATGGAGGGTGAAAGACTTTTTTTTTTTTTTTATGCGAAGAAGAAGGAACCAAAGGCCATGAGCCCGCAGTAACAGTTCCCTCCAAGAGAAAAACAAACTACAATAGAGAGCCAAATTCAAGATCCGATCATTTTGAGATGCCTGGACACACTGCGTTTGAAAGACTGGAGATCATAGGCAGCAGGAAATACAGACAGAGGGAGACAGTTCCAGAGTTGACCTGTTGCATAAATGAAAGACTGGGAGTAACGGTTAACTCTTGCATTAGAGAGCTGGACAGAAAAGGGATGAGAGTTTGCTGCCAGACGGGTGCTACGCGCCCGTCGTAGAGGTGGAGGAATGCAAGCAGACAGTTCAGTGGAGCAGTGACCATTAAAGTAGCAATAGAAAAGAGATAAAGATGCAACAGTGCGGCGAAGAGACAGAAGTTGAAGGGAGTCAGTAAGAGGAGGAGAGTTAATGAGACGTAAAGCCTTTGACTCCACCCTATTGAGAAGAGCTGTATGTGGGGAGCCTCCCCACACATGAGAGTTGTACTCCACACAGGGGCGGATAAAACCCCTGTATAGAGTCAATAATTGTGCAGGGGTAAAAAAGAGCGGAGTCGGCTTAGCACACCCAATCTCTTGGAAGCAGATTTTACAAGAGATGCAATATGATCTTTCCAAGATAAGTCCCGAGTAAATGAAACCCCAAGCATGTTCAAGGATGATGCAGGATTAAGCTGAATATTATTAAACATTAGTGGGTATACCTGTGGAAGATTTTGTCGGGTTGATAGGTGTAAGAACTGAGTCTTAGATGCATTAAAAACAACCATATTATTTTTACCCCAGTTAGAGATATGAGCCAAGTCAGACATTAGGTGTGCCATAGCCTCATCCCTTGCTTGTTGAAGTAACTGCTGAGATGGACGTTGCGGGAACCGAATGGAAAGGTGAAGGGTGGAGTCATCAGTGTATGAGTGGATAGGGTTAGATGTACAGCTTAGAAGATCATTGATGAATAAAAGGAAGAGAGTTGGTGATAGGACGGAGCCCTGAGGAACACCACTGTTGATAGATCTAGGAGAAGAACGATGGCCGTCTACAACAGCGGCTATAGAACAACCAGAAAGGAAGCTAGCAATGAAGGCACAGAGAGAAGGATAGAAACCGTAGGAGGGCAGTTTGGAAATTAAAGATTTATGCCAGACTCGATCGAAAGTCTTTGAGATGTCAAGTGCAATGGCAAAGCTTTCACCAAAGTCCCGAAAGGAGGATGACCAGGAGTCTGAAAGGTAGGTGAGAAGATCGCCAGTGGAGCGTCCCTGACGGTACCCGTGCTGACGATCGGAAAGAAGGTTGTGATAGGAAAGATGCCTTAAAATTTTTCTATTAAGAACTGACTCGAAAACTTTTGAAATACAGGACGTTAAAGCAATTGGACGATAGTTGGAGGGTTGGGAGTGGTCACCCTTCTTTGGGACTGGCTGAATGAGAGCAAACTTCCAGCAAGAAGGAAAGGTACAAGTTGACAGACAAAGGCGAAAGAGTTTGCCTAGGCAGGGTGTAAGCACAGAAGCACAGTTCTTGAGAACAACAGGAGGGACCCCATCAGGCCCATATGCCTTGTTAGTACTGAGGCCAGTGATGGCAGAGAATACATCAGCTGAAGAAATTTTAATGTCAGCCATGAGGAAGTCAGAGGGGGGAAGTGATGGAGGAACAGCACCAGAATCGTCTAAGGTGGAATTGGAGGAGAAAGACTGTGCAAAGAGATCTGCTTTATCAATAGAAGAAATAGCTACAGAACCATCAGAGTAGAAAAGACGAGGGAAGGATGATGAGGTAAAGTTGTTAGAAAGGTTTTTGGCAAGGTGCCAGAAGGAGCGGGAAGAATTCGAGTTGAAGAGTTGAGAGCATTTAGTGCGGATGAAATTATTTTTAGCAGAGCGAAGAACAGACTTAGCACGATTCCGGGCAGAAACATAAAGATGATGTGATTCAGTGGTGGATTGGCTCCGATACCTTTTGTAAGCCCTCTCCTTGTTGCGGACAGCATTAGAACAAGTGTGATTAAACCAAGGCTTTCTTGCATTAGTCAAAGGATATGAGAAAGGAATGTATGCTTCCATGCCCGAGAGAATAACCTCCGTAATGCGCAAGGCACACTCAGATGGCTCACGGCCATGGAAGCAATAATCATTCCAGGGAAAATCAAAGAAGTACTGCCTGAGGGCCTCCCAGTCCGCGGCTCCAAAATGCCACAGACGACGTTTCCCTGGAGGGTCCACAGGCCATACCCGAGTGATAGGACAGGTTAAGGTGATAAGGTTGTGATCGGAGGAGCCCAACGGAGAGAAAAGATTAACAGAGTAAGCAGAAGGATTAGTTGTGAGGAAGAGGTCAAGTATGTTGGAGCTCTCTCCAAGGCGGTCAGGATTATGGGTAGGGTTCTGTACAAGCTGCTCTAGGTCATTAAGGATAGAAAAGATGTAGACTTGTTCACCAGGTGGATCAGTAAAAAGGAGAGGAGAGCCAAAGGTGGTGGTGAACATTGAAATCTCCTAGAATGGAGATTTCTGAGAAAGGAGAAATGGATAGAATGTGTTCCATCGTAGAAGTAAGATAGTCGAAGAATTTTTGATAGTCAGTAGAATTAGGGGATAGGTAAACAGCACAAATAAATTTAGTCAGAGAATGACACGAAAGCCGAAGCCTGAGTGTAGGGAATTCAGAAGAGAGTGTATGTGAATGAGGTGGAGGGGGGGAAAGGGAGGGGGAGGCCGAGGATGAGATGGAGGGATGGGGTGGAGAGGTATATGAGAGAGGGGGGTGTGAGTTGGGAGCAGGGCAGTGAAATGGCAGGGGACAGGGTGACTTGGAGGCGATTTGTTTGTGGCCACCCCAAACGAGATTGAGGCGTCTGGCAATAGATAGATAGACAGACCCTCGCGTCCAACACGTGTTTGTCCAGCACGAAGAGCAAAAAATTATTATGATTTAATACAATTTTATTACTGTAACATGGGTGCATTAGCATAAAACGCACGGAGCTCCGAGAAGTGGGCGAAATCAGCAGAATTCGCCTCTAGCACGATCACCCCTGGTCCAACACGGTCATATTGGACGTTCCTGTGATGCTGACAGCCAATCAAAACTTCTGATCAAGTTGCCTTCCCCACCCGCTATCGTGAAGTGATCGTGATGTCGCCCAATCAAAAATGCTTCTGCTCTCACGTGATGTTTTGTTTAAATTTCTCCCGCCACGGTGCCACTCAGTCGCATAATTCGCATTGGAAGGTGTTTTTTTCTCGCTGCATTTTCTGCCCTTGCTACTGCGTTTTATCCTGCTCACGATGCCTAGGAAGCCTTCTGAGAACCCCAAGAAGCGGTGGCACCTCCCTCAGGCCATCAAGCTAGAAATCATTGAGAGGAAAAAGAAAAGGGAGAGGAAAGTGGACATCGCCAAGGTCTACGACGTGAATGAAGCCAGCGTGAGGACCATAATGAAAAACCAAGACAAGATCCTGGCACCAGTGAAGGCTTACCGAGTGCTAGGACAGGCAGAAGCAGGAACTTCCATGGATGTAGATGAGGATAGTGATTCTGAGTGTGATTTCGCAGGATTTATGAGGGAGGTTCAGGAGGTGCAGGAGCCATTACCCGCTAGTGACGCCAGCAGCCATTCTCCGGGGACCCAATAGGACTACCTACAGCCTTGGGTACCACCTTCCATTCCCAGCAAGCCCACCAACACTATCCTAAAACATTAGTTATCATTCATAGTACAGCATTATTTATTATAATTACAGTAGTACCAATATATGTAAAGGTATAGGGTAAGTATTTAGGGTGACTTTTCGTAGGGTTGCTGACATAATTCATTTTTCCCCATATGCTCTGTTGTTTGTCCGACACGTTTTTGGTCCAATACGGGACCTGTGCATGACAATATTACCGTGTTGGACGCGAGGGTACTGTATATGTATATGTACCGGGTATATGTATATGTGTATATATATATATACACCCAGTAATCTCCCCAATATCCGATGTAATAGAGCCAAAGGCACGTCCGGAAAGTGGTCCTGTCTGGATAGTGGACCCCAGCCTCCTGGACTTGTATTTATGGACCCTAACTCAGAAAAAGACCTATACTACCTCTGGACATGCATTGCACCTATTTAAGACCCAAATCACACCAATAAGGTTAAAAATGACAAATAAATGCAAAAGAACCATAAAATGAGGTTTAAGAGGTGAGTTTATACAATATTAAGCATTCTGGGTACTTACAAGAAGTCTGTGGCTCCTGGACTGGTAGTTATGGACCCTAACCTAGCCTAACTCAGAAAAACACCTCCCTACTGCACATGCATAGCACCTAAGACACTATTCACACCAATAAGGGACATAAAAGAGTGAAAAGCTGTCAATGGTTGATTGACGCAAGGAACGACTATTTTGACGATTAATGATGCGCTGCCTGAAAGCACGCACTTCCTCCACAAGTCCCAAGGGCCCCATCTCTCCTGTCACAGTCTGGGTGCTCCAGGTAGTCCAGAACGAACTCTAGGTATTCCCGGAGTGCGCTCAGCTTGGAGATGGATGGAGTAGTGTCGCGCTGAGAGGAGTCCGCATCATCGTCGCTGTCCTCATTGAAAGCTTCAAGTTGGGTACTGATACTTGCAACTGAAGATGCGATCTCGATGTCAGACATGGTCTGATACCCAGGATCGCCCTCGTCGTCATCCATTCACTCACGCACTTCGTCCACATCAACATTGTCCCCATGCGCACATAGACGTGCATGAAAGTCATCCACGTCAAAACCTAGGAAATCGTGCTCCACATCCGTTCCGAGAAGCAGACGAGACCAACCATTTTCTAGAGTCTTGACAGGGATTTCCTTCCATGCACTGGCCCATTTGTAAATGGCAGACTTGATGTTGTAGCGGCGAAGGTTTTCCAAAGTCCACTGGCCTTGCGTGTTCCGTCCCTCCCTGCGCTCGTCCTCGAGAACAACCATCACCTCGTCCAGGAACTGCTGTCGGTACAGCCTCTTCGTTGCCACGATCACTCCTTGGTCCATTGGTTGGATGAGAGCAGTAGTATTAGGTGGCAGAAACATGCACCTAATGCAGCCATTCTCAGCCACCAAGTCCTTGTCGCACGGGTGGGCAGGTGCATTGTCGAGGAGAAGGAGGGCCTTTACCTGGTCTCGTGGGATTTCCAGTTTCTTCGTCTGGTAATGGATGACCTCCGTGACGAAATGACGGTGGAACCAGTCTTTGAAGATCTGGGCAGTGAAACATGCCTTCAAGGAATGGTACCAGACGACATGAAGGACATCCATCACCCCACGAAGACACCGAGGCTGCTTTGCATGGCCAACAATGACGGGCTTGAGCCGGTGCATGCCGTTAGCATTGGCACAACACAAAGCAGTTATCCGTTGCTTGCAGAGCTTGCAGCCAGGTACACGCTTCCCCATCTCCTCGTCTAGAGTGTTCGTAGGCAAAGAGCAATAGAATAAACCAGTTTCGTCAGCGTTGTAGACCTGACCGAAAGTGAGGGCTTCCCTGTCGAACAGGCCCTACACCTTGTGCCGAAACTCCTCTACTCCATCCTTGTTGGCGTCCAAAGCTTAGTCATGAGACTTATGGTTGGTAAGGCCATGTCGTAACTTGAATGCGAAAAGCCAACCTCGGATGCCTTGAAGTCTAGGGTGTCGTGAAGCCTTGCGAACTTCTCAGCAGCAGCCTTCAGCTCCATGCCACGCACCATCACACCAGCAGCACATTGTTGTCGATACCAAATCAACGTGGAGCGGTCGGCTTCAGCATACTTGGGAGTAAACATCACCTTCCTCTCCACGTCGCGTTTGGTTTTCGATGACAAGTCAGCCGTGTACTGCATGAGTTTGTCTCGGGATCTCTTGATATCAAATAAAGTAGATCGGGCCAAGTTGAATTCACGAAGGATGCGTGAGGAAGACCATCCCGCATCCACCTTGTCCAATGTCTCCCTCTTCTTCTCCAGAATCAAAACCATTTTCTTCCTCTTCTCAGGCGGCAGGGCCATCATCACACACCCTAACAAGAGGCACGAGAGCAGCAGGAGAGCCTGCAGCAGGTAAGGCACCACCACAAAAGCGAGCACATAGGCGGCCATGATGACAAGCGTGCACACACAACGAGAGACAGGTGGTAAGTGGGGAGGATGCAGGGGCGCTCTAGCAGACGTCGGTGGAACGACGCACCAAAACACAGCTGGACAGCGCTGCACGCGCCAACTTCAAATTACGTGCGGGAAAAGTCGGATTTTTTCAAATTTTTTGCATTTTTTGGCCCATTTTGGGAATATTGGATCCCGGAATGAAAATGTCCGGTAATTGGGGATATCCGGAAAGTGGGTGTCCGGATATTACAGGGATTACCGTATATATATTGCCTGTGCAATGGAAGGGATTTTACCCTTTGCTTTTGCCTTAATTAAAGTTTTATACAATAGATATGGATATGGAAGTGTCCTTGTAATGGGCCAAAGTGTCATTTCATTTCCTATTGCTTGCAATAGGATGATACTGATGTTTGATAGCCTCCTATGCAGGAAGTTTGTGGTAAAATATTGTGTTTTTATTTCTTGTGAACATAAAATTCATCTTTTTTGTAGCTGATTGCAATGACAATACAGTAAACGGTAGCATTGTGACTGCACCACCCACTAAGTGTGGTGTGTATGGACAGCCTCTTGCTTCTGCCACCTGAGAAGAAAAAGGAAACCAGAATTTCCTTTTTCTTTGGCCAACTGGGAGCAATAAAGGCAAAGTCATGCTGTAAATCTCTCAAATTTGTATGTATAAGGTAAACAAGATCAAAATTCCTCAAGTTACAAGACAAATTTTTATGGCCAGTGCTGTGATGGTGGTGATGATGATGGCAGCGGCAGTAGTTGTCATTGTTGTTGTTGTCATATTTCTCTTTGCCCTCCTGGAAACCCCATGAGTGAGGATGAGTGTTAGAGAAGCCCCCCCCCCCTCTCTCTCTCTCACACACACACACACACACACACACACACACACACACACACACACACACACAGAGCCGGAGAGAGCGGACGTCCAAGGCATCGCTCCTAACCTTGAGTAGTTTCAGGAATTTTGTCTGTCCTGTCTCCTAGGGTCTTTCCTTAAATTTAAAATATTGAAAGTTAGTAGACTACCAAAAATGTAAAGATTTGTTGGCAATAATATACATGAATGTTTGTGGCTTATTCGGTAACAGCTGTTTAGGTACTTTACATTAAACATGGCCGAAAACGTAAACAATGAGGAAAGGGAATTTCAAGGTTTTGATGCTAATACTAATGTCATGGACCTGGTGAAAACATTAATTATGAGGATTAGTGAACTCGAAAAAAAAGTAGAGAATCTAGTGATAAAGGATGTATCAGGAAACACGGAAACGACCATACAGAGTCTAATCCAGTCCAACGAAACAGCCAATGAAGAGATTAGGAATTTGAAGAGGGAAAATGTTGAACTGAGGAGGAAACTTGAAGAGAGTACTAATAAAACGGAGAAGGTGAGTAATGTATTAGAAGAACATAAGGCAAAGTGGGCACACGTAGAAGAAGAACAGAAAGAAGTGGTCAGCTTAAGAGAGATCATCCAGGAAGAAAGGGAAATGAACAAGAAAGAAATGGAAGAAAATGTAGTGAAAATACTGAAGAAAAAAGAGAAAATAGTGAGAGAAACTGTAGAAAGGAACAGATGTGTGGTAGTATTTGGAAACAGGGAAGAGGAAGAAAAGGTTAGGTTCGCAAGACTCGAGAGAGACACGAACATGGTGAGAGGAATATTAGGCAAGATTGACCCCGAAGGAGACAAGTGGGTAAAAGAAATTGAGGAAGTAAGGAGGATAGGGCCTTATAAGAAAGGGGAAACAAGACCAATGAGAGTCAAGTTTACATCAGAAAGTGTAATAAATGAGATACTTAGTGACCTGGAAATTAAGCAAAGAGGCGGGGATGGAAAATATTATAATAAGAAAAGATCTGAATGAAGAAGAAAGAGAAGTTTCAAAATCATTAAAGGAAGAAGTAAAGGAAAAAAATGATAAGAGGACAGAGGAAGAACATAATACTTTTTTTTGGAGAGTATTGGATATGAAAGTAAGGAAATGGTATTTAAGGAAATAGAAGTGAAGGAAACTAGGGGGGATGGTTGTGAAAGATCAGAAGTTGAGGAAGTGGTACGGACAGAGAGTAGGAGAGAAGAGGGTACTAATAATGTCAAAAATAATTTGAAGGTGATATATACTAATGTTGATGGTTTCATATCGACAAGGATCGAAATTAATGATTTCTTGAGAGAACATGAACCTGATGTCATGTGCTTTGTAGAGACCAAATTAAGAGAAGATATTGATGTTCATTTGGGAGATGGTAAATACAAACTGTGGAGAAAAGACAGAAAAGAAAAAAAGGGAGGAGGAGTGATGATAGCAGTGAAGAACAACATAAATGTAGATACTGTGGAAATGGGAGAAGGCAGGGCTGAAGTGATATATATGAAATTAGAAACTGGAGAGAATGTTAAGAGAGATATGGCGGTAGTGTATGTTCCCCCAAAGACGAGAGCATGGAAGGATGACGAATACCATGAGATGTTGTCAGATATGGCTAGCTACTTGCAAAAAATAATTGAGAAAAGCAATAATATAATTTTGGTGGGTGACTTTAATTGTAAAGAGGTGAACTGGGAGGAATGGTACTCAGGAGGCGGCGAGGATTCGTGGGGCACTATGTTATTAAATATAATAATGAATAATGTGATGACGCAATGGGTCAAAGAAGAGACACGGTTTCGAGGTGAGGACACACCAGCAAGGTTAGATTTACTGTTCACCAAAGAACCCGATGTAATAGAATCATTGGAATATCTCTGTCCTTTGGGAAAAAGTGATCACGTGGTCATTGAGTTCCAGATGCTAATAGGAAACGTCGAGCCAAGAGACGAGCTTCATAGACAGGGAAGATACAACTTTGGCAAAGCAAATTTTACAGGCTTGAGAAACTTTTTTGAAAATGCGGATTGGAGAAAATTCAGAGAAACAAGAGAGATACAGAGGAAGTGGGATAACTTTCTAGACCTCTATAATTTGGGAGTGGAAAAATTTGTACCAAGAGTAAGAGGGAAAGAAAACAGGAAAAAAGAGTGGTTTAATAGAAGGTGTATGATAGCCAAAAAAGAGAGAGATAAGGCGTGGAACAATTGGAGAAAGAGAGGTAACGACAGAACAAAGGAAGAATATAAAAGAACAAGAAACGAATACACAAGAATACGTAGGGAAGAAGAAAGGAATTTTGAAAAAGGTATAATTGACAAATGCAAGGATGAACCCAAATTGTTTTATAGATTTGTTAATGGTAAACTGAAACAAAAGGAAGGAATCACCAAGCTGAAAGTAGATGGAGAGGTCTTTAAGGATGCGGCAATGCAAGCAGAAATAATGAACAAACATTTCCAGTCAGTTTTCACTAAAGAAAAGGAGCTTGTGGAAGGGGAGGGAGTGATTAGAAATGTTCCGGTGATGAAAGATATAAAAGTGGAGGTGCAGGAAGTGTATAAATTACTGGAAACTCAAGATGTAAGGAAAGCCCCAGGACCTGATGGAATTTCTAATTGGGTACTGAAGGAATGCAGAGAACAACTGGCGGATAAAATTCATAGCTTAATTGTATGCTCACTGGAAGAGGGGAAAGTGCCAAAAGAATGGAAGAGGGCAAATGTGGTACCAATTTACAAGGGAGGAAACAGGGAAGAACCCCTGAATTATAGACCAGTGTCTCTAACCAGCATGGTCGCAAAATTGTGTGAGAGAATCCTGAAAAACAGTTGGATAAAATATCTAGAAGAGATGAATATTTTGGCTGAATGTCAGTTTGGATTCAGAAGTGGTAGGTCATGTGTTTCAAACTTGTTGAGCTTTTACTGAAGAGCGATTGATGTGGTACAGGAGAGAGATGGTTGGGTGGATTGTGTGTACTTAGACTTAGAGAAGGCCTTTGACAAGGCACCTCATAAGAGACTAATGTGGAAACTAGAATATATAGGAGGATTAAAGGGGAAACTTCTGGAATGGATGAGAGACTTTTTGAGAGACAGACAATGAGGACAGTAATAAAGGAAAAGATGTCTGGATGGAGGGAAGTAACAAGTGGAGTCCCTCAAGGCTCAGTGTTGGCGCCAGTAATGTTCCTGATTTACGTAAATGATATGGTAGATGGAGTGAACAGTTATGCGAGTCTGTTTGCTGATGATGTAAAGATCTTGAGGAAGATAGAGGTTGAGGAGGATTGTAAAATACTGCAGGAGGATTTGGATAGGATACACAATTGGAGCCGGACGTGGGAAATGAAATTTAATGTAAAGAAATGTAAAATATTGGAAATGGGTAAAAGTACCAGGAGACCATCACTGAATTATTTTTTGGGTAATGAATTAATCACAAAAAGGAGAGAAGAGAAAGATTTGGGAGTGCTGGTCCAAGATAGTTTGTCACCAGAAAAGCACATTAACAAGATAGTTGGAGAGACTTATAAGCTCTTGACTAACATAAGAGTAGCATTTCATTATATGGATGAGGAAATGATGAAAAAATTGATAGTGGCCATGATCCGCCCCAGGTTAGAATATGCAGCGGTAGTATGGTGCCCACACAAAAAGAAAGATATAAACAAGATTGAGAGAATACAAAGAACAGCAACCAAGATGGTCCCCAGTCTGACAGACCTGTCATACAGAGAGAGGCTGGAAAAACTGGATTTGCCTTCGTTAGAGGAAAGGAGAAAGAGGGAGACATGATTGCGGTGTTCAGGACCATGGTGGGAGTAGATAAAATTGACAAAGAAGATCTGTTTGTATGGGATAAGAGAGCAACAAGAGGACATGGAATGAAATTGAAAAAGTCAAGCTGCTTGAAGGATATCAAGAAATATAGCTTTCCTTACAGAAGTATAGACTTATGGAATAGCCTGGACAAAGAGATCGTCCAGTCTAAAAACTTAAACGAGTTCAAAGTTAAATTCGACTTATTGAGAAACAGCGACGGAAACCCACGAGCATAGTACATTCCGTGTATATCACAATTAGGTATATTCTTAAATATTTGGAACAACTTAGACAAAGAGGTGGTGCATGAGAAAAACATTCATGTGTGTAAAGGTAGACTTGATAAATGTGGATTTGGAGACAGGACAACACGAGCATTGCTCAATTCCTGTATACTACAAATAGGTAAATACACACACACACACACACACTACTGATACTTAGTCATATTCCTCTGTCATTCATTGTCAGTCATTTCTCTCCTCCTTGTTCCATCTCAAACCATTGCACTTTTCCAGTACAAGAAAAAAGTAGTTCTTATGTTTGTACTCAAGCCAGGCAAACCACCCAGTAGTCCACGATAGTACATCATCGAAATAATAGAGAACCCAGTCCTAAATGAACTTCACCCTTATATTCCCCTATCTGATTCCCAATGTGGATTTCAACCTAAGCACTGAACCATCACACACCATTCTACGCTGACCTGACATAATTGTTTAGCAAGAAACAACTCCTGTTAAGAATCACACTCACGGCAGTAGACATACTATACATAGTACCAAGACTTATTGTGATAAGCATTATCCTAACACAGACTAGGCTGACAGTGACAAGGAGTAGCAATCCTGATTCTCAGGGAGACAACCCCAGGCATTCTAACCAAAACTCCAGATTCAAAATGCTTCTCAGTGGTGTCCCACAGGGCCCATTCTTCTCATCCTCACATTTTACAGAACCTTTTCTCCATAACCCACAAACCTCCTTCCTTCATTGAGGGTACTCTCCTATGCTGATGACCTAGCAGTAGCTTCATGTACTCCAAATTCAACAAACAAGAGGCCAGTTCCAACAGTACTTAAATTTACTAGAACACTGCAGATAAAACAAAATTGATGATATCTAGGGTTGGTGGCGGTACTGTCAAAGACGAGGGAGAGTGGCCATGTGCAGTTTGCCACAAGGGCGTGGGAAGTAATTCCATCTTGTGCAGTGTGTGTGATAAATGGGTGCATAAGAGATGTAGTGGTATCAGAGGTAGACTGCGAGATAATGCTGATTTTATGTGTACGGCGTGCCGGGGTGAGCAGGTGGAGATCGTCAGACGTGAAAGGATTGAACTTGCTGGTGAATCTCTTGAGTGTGTGGAAGAGCTTTGTTATTTGGGAGACATGTTGTGTGCTGGAGGTGGGGCTGGAGCTAGCTCTGTGGCTAGGGTGAGAAGTGGTTGGAAGAAGTTCAGGGAGCTCTTGCCTCTCCTGACATTGAGAGGGCTCTCCCTACGTGCTAAGGGGTCTTTGTATGCAGCATGTGTTAGGAGTGTAATGCTGTATGGTAGTGAGACCTGGGCAGTGAAGGAGGAAGACATTAGCCGGCTCAGACGTACTGAAATGACAATGATTAGGTGGATGTGCAGTGCGTCCCTGCGTCCAAGGCCTGGAGGTGTTGGGTTTACAATGGAAGAGTTGAGAGGTAGGATGGAACTGGAGTGTATTGGTGTTGTGATGAGGAGAGGTAGATTGAGGTGGTTTGGACATGTGGAGAGGATGGGGGATGATAATTGGGTGAGGAAGGTGAGAAGTGTTAATATTGGGGGTGGGGTTGTGAGGGGTAGACCGAGAAAGACATGGGACGAGGTCATTAAGTGTGACCTTAGGGTTAAGGGACTGAACAGGGAGGCTGCAATGGATCGTGCAGCGTGGAGAGCCGCCATTAGGTGACCAAGGCCGACACATGCAAGCATGTTGGACCCTTTAAAAACGAAACGAAAACGAAACGACTGGTGTAGCCCAAACAGAATGCCTTCTTCACCAGTTAAATGGACTCCCTTTCTATTCATTCCAGGAATCGCAGACACCCTTAATTCCTAAAGTCCTAAGAGGATTGATCAATCCTTTTCCAGAATTTTGCTTGATGCCTAGTAGGACCGATAGAGGAGCATTTGTAAAAAAACTGTGGACACTAGGCTTCGGCCCAATTGTGACGTATATCGATGTAAACCAAGGGGAATTAAGTCCTGAGTGGGGAGGATCCAGGCCCCTGCCCATTGTGGGGGGGGAGGGTGATTCCCTCACCTCCCTCTCATCACCTGCCTCTACCAAAACCTTTTGTTCCCTCATCCCCTCCCTCGCTTGTGACTGGACTCACAGGTCCCCCTACCAACTCTATAAAGCTGATTTTTCCATGCCACACTCCCTATACCATCCTCCATCTTTCTCCCCCTTCCACCCCTTCATACTCCCTCCACCTCCAGCTATTTTCTTGCTGTGGCTATGTGGTAAACATTTGAAATATGGGAATGATGTATACATTTTCTGGTGTGTAAAATCAAGATCTTTCAGTCTGTAATACCAAACATTAATGTTGGTGCAATTTTTTTCTTCTATCTCCCTATATGCAAAGGTTGCCAGTGTCAATTATTGAGTCTTTGACAGGCTATAACTCAGTAACCAGTTGGTCTAGAATGCTTTGGTTTGTGGCATAAGGTGTGTAAATTCAAGCTCTAAACCATGGGCATAAGACTTTTTACCTTTGTTAGAGTTGAAAAATCGGCTTCATATATAGGTGTTCAGGGAAGTTCGGTTGATCAAATTGCGTATCCTAGGGGTTAATTCTCCTTCTTCACCCAAGCACCCCAGTGGAGAGACATGCCCAAATTCTTGGCTTTATTCTGGATGTGCAGAAGACCGTGTGAGAAGAGTGACAAAAGAGATCTGGGGAAAAGTGGCAGTGTGCATGGAAAAGTTTGAGAGGAATGAGAGAGTGTTTTTATTTGAGATATGAATGGATAAGTAGGGAACATGAAGGTGGATGGAGCAGTTGGTGAGTGGGGTGTGCCTGTAGAAGATGAGAATGGCAGTGCTGTGGTGGATATTTGTGCAGGGAGGGGGTTGGTGATAGCCAGTACCGTCTTTCAGCACAAAATTATCCACAGGTATACATGGTGAGTGATGAGAAGGGTGGGTAGTGAACTGAATGAACGGAAGGTAATGATTGTGTGTTTGTGGATGAGAGAATGAGAAGGTATGTGATGGATGAAAGAGCATATAGGGATTGGGGGAGTGGACTGTCAGACCATCACTTTGTGGTGGTGAAAGTCAAGGTACAAATGCGATGGATGAATAGAAGGAGAGAAGAATAGGAGGAAGTAATCCATATAAGGAGCATAGAAAGATTGCCAGAGGATGGGAAAAAAAAAAAAAGGGCAGAATATAAGAGAGACGTGGAGAAACAATTAGGTAAATATGATTTGGAGCAGTACAGGGAGGTAGAAGGTGTGTGAAAGATATTCACAGAAGAAATCTGTGCAGCATGGGAGGTGGTGTGTGGGGTGAAGAGAAGGAAAAAAGGGGATGCAAGGAACAACTTGGTGGAATGCTAAGAGCAGTGTTCCAATTGCATTGCCATTGTGGAGGCGATGAGTGACGGTGTTTCAATATGGCGGCCAAAGTTACATGCTTGCTGCAGAGATAACCTCTCCATACTATAGAGCTCAGTGGTTAGTGCCCGTGACTGGTTCATTAAAGGAGACTTCATATAAGCTGTTTATTACTCTCAGAGAGTTGCCAGATATCTCCACTAGCCAAGCAAATTGTGCGCCAGAATATTTTTTGAAATACCCGCCATAGCAGCAGAGCACCACCGAGGCATGACGACACCCCCCACCCCAGGAGACCACAGAGGGGCTCTGAGGGCACACGCATTGCCCAGGCAGTACGGGCCTATGTCCTCGACTACCTTGCGCGCTTCTTCCCCGCAACTGACTGAGCGAGGACGTCGCGGTCCGGGTGCATTACCCTCCAGCCGGACTAGCCCTTGCCAGGTTTGGGGTGGGGCTGATTATTCAGTCCCAAGCAGCACCCTAGTCACGGCCATCAGCCACACAAAACCAGTGACGGCCTTCAGCCACACAAAACCAGTGACGGCCTTCAGTTGCACGAACTCAAGAGACAACCATCAGCAGCTCAACCACTGCAAAACCCCCCTCCCCTTCAGAAACTGGTGACGGCCTTCAGTTGCACTCAGGGAGAGATGGTACCGCCCCCTCTCCTTCTGCAGAGAAGTCGACCTAAAAACACCTGACATAACATTTTTCTTCAACTGTGCACTACAACCACTTCTACATCTTCATTTCTGTTCCACTGCTAGTAATAAATGTTTGCTCTAATCAGTGCCATATGGTCTTTCATACCTGGCACTAGGAATTCATTATTCAGTTTGACTCAGTTTAGAGAAATAAAATAACAGAATGCAGTGAGGTTGGGTGGCCAAGAAATAGAGAATGTGAATGTCTTTAAGCATTTAGGTACTGAGATGAATAAGGATGGAGGTTTGGAGGAAGTGCATGAAAGGGTGCAGCAGGGAAGAAAGTTTGCTTCTTCACTGAATGCTATTATATTGTTGCGTCCCTGTCCCACACTGCCACAGGCTCCAACAGCTAGTACTGTACAGTATAGGAAGGATGTTGCTCAGTGATCTTCCTAGAGGCGGCCTTTCCTTGTACAACAACACAGCAGCACAGGCCTTGAAAGTAAATACTGGCTTCTTAAGTTCACTGTCTTTATTTTCCAAATAATTACACTTAATGCTAGCCAACTTCATTGTTTTTACAAGTACTGAAGATACAAACTTCACTAAAGGCAATTACACGTAATGCTTGCCAACAACATCACTATTTTCAGAAGTATCGGAGATATACAGACTTCACTAGCTGCACTGACACTGAACTACACTCAAACTGAATTGAAAACTGACTGAAACTGCTCTAGTCCCTTCCCCATCCTTTTATAAGCTTCCTATATTCTAGAGTGATCTACTACTTCTCCAGATCTCTTGTGCATTCTCAAAGGAGCAGTGGCTGAAAGTGTCACCAACTCAGAGACATGCAAAACATGCCAGAGTTTCCGTATACTACATGACACTGTAAATTATTTAGCATACAAACTGAGATTAAATTACGTAATTTAACATAGTCACATAAATAAAATGTTATAGAGAAAAAGAGAACAAAATTTAATGAATAACATTACAAAATGCCTTTGCTTACAAACACCAGGCTAACTGGCAAACCTGACACGTGCCAGAAAAAAACAAATCATCATCATCATCCGGACCTCCTTACCCATCCTAGGGCAGGGTGAGGAGTAGCAATGTCCAGACAGCCCAAATTTGCCAAAGCTAATGGGCCACGCTTCCATTCACTCATCATTCAAGCCCCTGGAATCCTGGCTCTATTGGACACGGCAAAAACATTCACCGCGTTCTGTTGCTTCATATAAATGCATCTGATAGTCAGTCTGGACGCTGCCACATTAACCCTTTAACCGCGGGTGTCATCCCAGAATGACATTGCAAAAACTGGACCAAACCGCGGGTGTCATTCTCGAATGTTTGTGAATATTTTGAATACCGCTCGTTTTTTCTGTGCGCCAATTATTTCAAGGGAAAGTAGCTATTAAGTTCTTTCACTCCAGCCGACCCCCACCTCCCTCCTCCCACCCCCCGGGCCCGCCACCCCACCCGACCAAACACGCATCAGTAGCTGTCCAGCTGTGTGAGTGACAACACCGCTGATGTGGCAGTGAAGTGCGGGCAATTACAGTGCCTTTTACCTGCCTCAGTGAACACAGAGTGGGTGTTTATCGTATGTGCAGTGTTCATATATGTTTATAGTATTATTATCAGAATGAGGTTGGCATTTGGTAATGGTGTGTGAGTGAAAAATAGTGATTACAACACCGCTGATGTGGCAGTGAAGTGCGGGCAATTACAGTGCCTTTTACCTGCCTCAGTGAACACAGAGTGGGTGTTTAACGTATGTACAGTGTTCATATATGTTTATAGTATTATTATCAGAATGAGGTTGGCATTTGGTAATGGTGTGTGAGCGAAAAAGTGATTACAACACCGCTGATGTGGCAGTGAAGTGCGGGCAATTACAGTGCCTTTTACCTGCCTCAGTGAACACAGAGTGGGTGTTTATCGTATGTGCAGTGTTCATATATGTTTATAGTATTATTATCAGAATGAGGTTGGCATTTCGTAATGGTGTGTGAGCGAAAAATAGTGATTTTAGATCGCTCACTTCTAATGGCACTGCCCATCCAGTGATAGTCAACGAAATCATGAAACCTACATCATTGCAAAGCCGAAGGTTAGTACTTTCTAATGGTATCTTATTTTTCGCTCTAGATTTATTCTGTGCAGAGTTATAAAGGTTTAAAGTTTGTTTACATTTTGGCTGGAACCCCCACGGGAGAGGCCAGTCAGGGCAAAACAATGCCCGCGGTTAAAGGGTTAAGAAGGGGTGCCAAATCCCTGATCATACACTTCTCCTCAACATTCATCCAGCCAGCTCAATCTCTTGTCAGGTCCCTAGCCTCACTGACTTCCAAACCTCTCTTCTTCACACAGTCATCCACCATAACTCTTCACCTTCTCCTTGGCCTACCTCACCTCCTCCCTCCTTCAGATTCGCTCAGATATACCTTTTTCACCATTCTATTGTTATCCATTCTCTCCACATGACCATACCATCTCAGTACACTCTCTTCGATTCAGGTGTCCACAGACTTCGTCACTTCACATCTTTCATGAATCACATTATTTTGTATCCTATCCATCCTCTGTACTCCACATACATTCCTCAGCAGTCGCTTCTCCACTGCTCTTACTCTTGACTTTTCGTTTTCATGCCACACCATAGTCTCACATCCATATGTTAAAGTTGGCACTAACACTCTTTCATGTAAGCTTCGTGCAGCTGCAACACTTAAGCTTCTGTTTATTATCAAGGCCATCATTGCACCAGCTGCTTTTCTTCCTTGTGTCGCTCTACTTTCCACGTCTTTTACACATTTTCCTCTCTCGTCTGTCACTTTACCCAGGTATTTGAACACACTCACCAATTCCAGTCTCCATTCACTGTAACATTGCACTGGAAGTCACTTTCTCTCACAATAACCATCACTTTACTCTTTTCTACATTTACTCTTAAGGCACGATGCTCACAGACATCAGCAAAACTCAGCACTAGCCTAACAAGTTCTTGTCAGGTATTTGCAAGTAGTACTGCATCATCAGTATACAACAAATTTGAGATATTCCATCCATCACCATTCATTACCAATGCCATCCCCCTCTCCATTCTCCATTACTTGTGTTTTTACTTCTCTCATCACCCCATCCATATATATGTTGGACAACCATCGGACATCACACAACCCTGTTGCACACCCACACCGATCATGAACCATTCACTTAGATGCCCATTAACCCTTACACATGCTTCACTACCATCATAAAAACCTTGACAGCATCTAGCAGCTTGCCATCTATACTGTACTTGTGCAGAACTTTCCATAATCCTTCTCTGTCCACTTGGTCATATACTTTTTCCAGATCCATAGATACCATAAATACTAGTCCATCTCACAACCCTTCTCCACGATCTGTTTCACTGCAAATATTTGATCCACACATCCTCTACCACTCCTAATGCCACCTTGTTTGTTACTCACTAGGACTTCTGATATCTCTTGTACTTTCTTTGTAATAATTCTTCCATACACCTTCCCTACAACACGCAGTAGACTTATGCCACAAAAATTCTTGCATTCACTTTGCTCACCTTTGTTTTTGCACAGGGGTACAATCACTGCCTTTTCCCACTCTGCTGGCACAGTTTCACTCATCCATGCCCCCACACCACCACCATCACCAGAAAAAAACAAGAATCGTTGACAACTCTCCAGCACAGTCTAATTAGCAATCCAGCTTCTTAACAGTATGAACTAGTGAAGTGTGCATGTAAGTAAAAAATTCACAGCATGAGAGTATGATTCCTATTCCTACTTTAACACATGGAAGTAAAACTGGGATCCTGTTGGAAGGACACAAGTCAAAAGTGAAAGCAACAGAAATTAGTTTTTTGAGAGAAGCATAAGGAGTTACATGAGGAGATACGACAGACAAATGAGGAAGTGAGGATGCATTGTGATGTTGATATGGATGTGACTGAAAGTGTTATGGTTTGGCTGACTATAAGAGAGATGTGAATGAGGTGGAAGAGGGAGACCAAGGTTGAGATGGATGGATGGTGGGGATGGAGATACAATAAACCCCTAATACTGTACATCAAACTAATTGGAGGAATGGCTGATGATATTGCTGAAGTTGATATAGCTATGTTGTGGAGGCTAAAATGACCAGAGGTTTGATTTATACTACAACTTGTTTGGTGGATAACAGAATTATGTGTTCGTGCTTTTATTTCAATACTGAGTGGGTTTACAGTGTTTACCTTGATGTATAAATATTAATAATAAAAAGAACAGAAAAACAATAATAATTAATTTTACAGTAATGTACTTGCCTTTGTTCCGACTGGCAGGTGCATCACCTCGATAAATTGACCTTCTGTTTGATGTACCTAAAGGTTATCCGATAGGCTCACAGAGGTCGATACAGCTGATCTGAATTAAAGAGGGGTGATGTATATGGGCCAACAGAAGACTCTGCAAGTAGAATGAAAGAAGAGTTCTGTGCAAATGTGGGAGCATGCATGGAAAAATTTGAGGAGTGAGAGTGTTTTTGATTGGAAATATGAGTGGGAAAGTAGGGAATGTGAAAGTGGATGGAATAGTTCCTGAGTGGGGTGTGCTTGCAGAAGTGAAAGAGAATGGTAGTGCACTAGTGGACCTTTGTTCAAGGAGGGGCCTGGTAATAGCCAATACCTTCTCTAGGCACAAAGTGATCCACAGGTATACATGGCAAGAAGTGTGGGTGGTGGACTAAATAAACAGAAGGCAATGATTGATTGTGTGTGTGGATGGGAGAATAACAAGGTATGTACTTGATGCAAGAGCATACAGAGGTTGGGAGAATGGACTTTCTGACCATCATTTGATTGTGGTGAAAGTCAAGGTGCAAAAGCGTTGGATGAGTAGGAGAGTATGACAGGAGGGAGTAGTCCATACAAGGGGCACAGAAAGGTTGCAAGAGGATGAAAAAAAAGGCAGAATATAAGAGGGAAGTGGAGGAGCAATTGGGTAAATATGATCTGCAGCAGATGGTGGAGGTGGAAGGTGTGTGCAAGATATTCACAGAAGAAATCTGTGCAGCATGTGAGATAGTGTGTGGGGTGAAGAAAAGATGAAGGGGGGTGCATGGAGCAGCATGGTGGAATGAAGAGGTGAGGCAACCTGCAGTGCAAAAGAAAGCATATAGAGAGTGAATGGGAAGCAGAGGCACGGAAGTTGTGGAAGCAATGAAGAAAGTCAAAATGGGGAAAACCCCAGGAATTGATGGAGTGTGTGATGAAAAGCTGAAGCATGGGGGAGACCTAGTAGTAGAATGGATATGCAAGATGTGCAGATTGGCTTAGGAGGAAGGCAGAGTCCCAGAGGATTGAAGGTCAGGTTTAATTAATCCCCAGTACAAAGGAAGAAGGGAAAAGGAAGTGTGTGATAATCACTGGGGCACTTGTCTTCTTAATGTAATAGGAAAAGTACTAAACAACTAGATAAAATTCAGAACAAAGCTGTTGAAATTATTAATAACCCTGCTATTATAAATAAACTACCTCCCCTACAAGTAAGAAGGAATGTTGCCTCCCTTGCATTATTTTACAGATACTTTTATGGCAAATGCTCAGACGAAGTCGCATCCATTGTGCCACCTCTCCATGCCTTCCCTCATGCTACAGGGGCATCTGGTAGCGCTCATGGCTGGAACATCACATAGCCATATTGCAGAACTTCTGCCTATCGGAATTATTCCCTGAACTGCATATCTCGTACTCGTTTCCCCGGAGTTGTTTCCCCCCAAACATCAACCTACAGCTGTTCAAGTCCAACCGTTACAGATTTTTTATGAATGGAGGATGCCAGTAATTTGGTGTATGGATTATTATTATTATTTTTTATTCATTTGTTTTTCTTTTCTGTTCTTTAAAAAAAAAAAAAAAGGCAGGATACTTATTAACCAAGTTAGGGAATTAACATGGGAATTAGTTTTGAAAGAACAAGGAGGTTTTAGGAAGGGGAGAGATGGTGTAGATCAGTTATTCATTCTAAGGCTTTTAGTGGAAAAGTTTCTAGAGAAGGGGGGAAAGTTGTATGCAGCCTTAATGGATTTGGAGAAACCATATGACAGTGTACAAACAAAGAATGTGGAAAATACTAAGAAAATATGGAGTAAATGGGAAGCTGTTGAATGCTGTGAAGAGTATGTATGACGGTGCTATGGCTGCAGTGCATGTAGATGGTGAACTGAGTGAATTTTTCTAACAATGTTGGATTGAAATAGGGATGTGTCATGTCTCCATGGTTGTTCAATCTGTATATGGATGGGGTTATAAAAGAAGTATAAGGTAAGGCAGTGGATGTTTGAGCAGTCCTAATGAGAGAGGGCAGCATTTGGAAACTTTCTGTTCTGTTGTTTGCAGATGATACTGTATTAAGTGAAGACAAAGGGGAACTGCAAGGCTTGGTGAATGGGTTTAGAAAAGTGTGTAAGAAACTGAATAATCTAAAGATAAAGATGAATATAGAGAAAAGTTGTGGTTTTTGAGAGAAATGAAGTCACTGAGTGCAGTGAGATTAGGAAATGTAAAATGTGAGTGCATTTAAGTACTTGGGTAGTATGATGAGTATGAATGGAAGTTTAGAGGTTGAATTGCATGAAAGGGTACAACAGGGAAGAAGGGGTTGCTGGTTTTTTGAAAGCAGTGATAAGGAACAGGAAAGAGAGCATGGAAGTAAAAGTCACTGCATGATAGTATTGTGATACCAACTCAAACATATGGAAGTGAAGCTTGGACCTTGTTGGAAGGACACAATTCAAGAGTGAGTGCAGTGGAAATGAGTTATTTGTTGAGGTACATGGAGAGAGAGACTGACAAATGAGGAAGTGAAGTAGCATTGTGGTGCGGATGTGATAGGAAACCTGAGGAGAAATACATTGAGGTGGTTTGGCCACGTGGAGAGGATGAAGAGCAAGAGTCTAACGAGGAGAATGAATCTGAGTGAGGTGGAGGGGGGGAGACTGAGAATGAGATGGAGAGATGGAGTGGAGAGGCATATGAGAGAGAGGGGTGTGAGCTGGGAGGAGGGCAGCAAAATGGCAGGGGTCAGGGCAACAAGGAGCTTATTTATTTGTGGCCACCCCATACAGAATTAAGGCACCTAGGTCAGGGCAACAAGGAGCTTATTTGTTTGTGGCCACCCCATACAGAATTAAGGCACCTAGGTCAGGGCAACAAGAATCTTATTTGTTTGTGGCCACCCCATACAGAATTAAGGCACCTAGCTATAGACAGATAGATAGATTGTTATATTAAGGGTTTACTATATATTAGATAGGGAGTTTTGAGTTGTAGGGAGGGCAGCCAATGGGAAAGAAAACAGTGACATGAAGGCAATTTATGTATTTATTCTGGGTTTATAAGGTAGATTCTATGGCAATAGGTAGAGAAACAGATTAATCAAAATTAACCAAAACATCATCCCACCCCTAACTCTGATAGGAGATGGAGTAAGTTGAGATCTAGTTACAAAGTAGGTGAAAGAACAAAGGTAGGATATCTGTGAAACGGAATACTGTGTCCAGTGAAATGGGCTACAGTCACACACACACATCATCCAAGTCTTCAAATTCTTGGCTCTCACAAACAATACCAATTTATGCTTTTTTTTTTTCTTTTTTTTTTTAAGTTGTGGTAATTACACAATACTGCCTGATCTGTAATACAAGTTGTTACTGGTAATACACTTACATTATGAAACACTGACCTGTTCCTATGTACTATACTGCACTATACAGCTACCAATTTTTTTTTGCCAAACTAATTAGTTTCAATTAAATCACAGTACAAGCAACAGGCCAGTGAATCTGGAAAAAAAAAAAAAAAATGAAAATGAAAATATTTAATATGTATTCTCACAATAATAACCATAGCAACTTATATTCCATATTAATATGACTATTAAAAAATTATATTCAACATTTTACTGAGCAGCATCAGCTGTGACAAGTTCAAACCACTGCCTGAGAGCAGTGGCCAGAGCATTAGGTAATGTTTCAATGTCTCTCACAACTAAGAAAAATGGAAAAGGGAAGGACTCTACCAATGGCCGCATACGTCCTTCCTCATACACTAGTACGTCATAGAAAGAATACTTGTTGTCCTGAGCATCCAACACAAGGAACACTATAAATATTCTGGATGCTCTAGCTGTTCTTACTGCTGCTCTCACTGCCTCTGATCTTGTCTGAGTTTGTCCATCACTTAGAATCATAAGCAGCTGTGCAGTGTCTGGGTTGCCATGGCTGCTACTGGTCCGGCAGCTATTCAGAATGGCCACACTATCTTCAAGCATGCGACTAAAGTTTGTAACTTTCTGATCAAATTTAAGGTTAGCAAGGATCTGAGACCCCGCAGCTTCACTGAAGGGCTGGTCCAATGGGTGAAGTATTTTGGTGGTGGCTCCAAAGCTGATGACTCCCAGTTGACCCACTTCTAACAGAGTGAGGGCACGAGTAACCAGGGCTACACTTTCCACTGCCAAGCTTCCAGCTTGAGCTTCACTCATTGACTCAGAGTCATCCACTGCCACCAAAATTTGATAAGTTCTCTTGCTGGGCTGGGTTCTTCTCAACCAGATTTTATCTTTGCGAAACTGTGATGCGATGTATGGAATGACCTTGCGCATGTTAAGACGCTTCCCTGTGCGAAAATCACCACGAAGTCGAGCAGCCTGGGTGGGTTCCAGGATGAGGCGTAGTTGTTCACACAGGTTCAATGCAATGGGTGCCACCCTTGCCTCCTGCTCTGCCCAAACTTGACCTCCATCATCATTCTGCAAATTGGCTACCTCTATTTCACGTCGTGTCTTCTCCACATCCTCATCAAATATGGCAGCTTCCTCATTTTCATCTGAAATTACAAAAAAAAAAAATAATAATAATAAAAATAATATGAAAATTAAACACTGGGTTAGGATGGTGGTGATATATCAATAAAATTCAAAATAAATACAATAAACTGATACAGAACTGTAGATCATCATCACTGTCATCATTATCCTAACCTTTCTTACCCCTAGGTTGGGTGAGTTAGGGTCCTGAGTGACTATTATAAGATTTGGCTGTACACATTTCTTTACAAAACAATACACTTACACTGAATACAAACTGGACACTGTACTGAATACTATTTGAGCTGAATAAGAAAGGGGGTTATTAGCCCCTTCAATCCAATGGTATAACTTCTGTTACATTCTTGCTACTTCCAGACATCTTTTAATGCTTTGGAGAGACCTTTTGTAGGAACAGGTCTCCATTAATCCCTTCACAACCTGGGGTTGGATACTCAAAAGGATTTGCATTAAAGGTTCTCCTTGAGTTTCATGTAACTCGAGGTCACAATAATGCGGGTTCTTACAAGTCATATTCAAAACATGGAGGTCACCATATTTAGCTGTACTGTAATTCTCTGCTGTAACTTACACGGGGTTCTTGCAACCCATACTCAACATAAAGGTGCTGCCCTATGGTCCGTAGCTCGTGACTGTGACCTCCACTAGAGCAGGAGATGCCTTAAGTCCATTTACGTGCATCAGCAAAGTCTCTCTTTGGCCTTGTTTAGGCTGTTTAATATTTAATGCAAATAAAGAGTACAACAGACACTCGCAAACAAAATTTCACAGCAGCAAGAGGTAGTGTACTGCAAACATGTTGAAAATGAGTAAAAAACGTGCTATTTGTGACAGCAAAAGCAGGCTCTCGTGACTTGTACTGATGTCAAGTGTTGAACTAAATTCCCTAGGATAAAACCCTCCAAGGACGAAAGTCCACTAACCCATCTTATGCAACAACCCAATCTACTGTATCGTACCATGTTGTACCCTATCCTACCTTGAACCTAACCTAGCCAAGCCTAGCCCAGCCCAACCTAACCCAACCTCACTTAATGTAACTGGGGCTTTTATTCTAAGACTTTTTGTTTGAGATGCCCTTGTCCAAACCTGAGTGAAGCTAGTGTGAAGCTATGATATCTGGCATCTAGTACAGCCACTATTTAATGTAGAGAACTGTAACTGTAGAAGTAGCAGTTAAAGTATATACCAGCCCTGAGACTGGAGGGGGGGGAGGGGGGAATGACCTGCACTGAAGTACAGTAATTAATTTTAGTACCACCTGTTAATTTTTTTTTTTCCTGACTAGGTTACCACAGCTATTAACAATATGGGAATAACTCGTAAGTTCAGTAACTTTCCTGGTCATACAATAAATAATTTTCATATTTCCTTTTATTGCCTCCATCACAGTTGGCATTCTAGGATGTTAGCTTGTTTTTTCACGGTTTAGTATTATTTCTCCTCAACTTTCCTCTCTGAACTATTTGTACATCATATATAGTTCAACATGAATAAATTTTCCACTTAAATGAATTTTTGGCCAGCAAATTTTACAGTTCTTTAAGGCTCCTGTGGTAATAAATGGATATATAAATAAACAGTGAAACTCAACACAATTTCTGTATCTCTGTTAGAGTACTACAAAATCTCTGTTAAGAGTACTACAAAAAGTTTATATGGGATACTTTAACAGTGATGCTGGATTTACGTGGTGCCAGGTATCTCCATCCTACACTGGTATTAACCCTTTAACCGCGGGTGTCATTCCAGAATGACATTGCAAAAACTGGACCAAACCGTGGGTGTCATTCTCGAATGTTTGTGAATATTTTGAATACCCCGCGTTTTTTCCGTGTGCCAATTGTTTCAAGGGAGAGTAGCTATCAAGTTCTTTCACTCCAGCCGACCCCCCACCTCCCTCTTCCCCCCCCCCCCTGGGGCCCCACCTCCCACCCCCTGGGCCCCCCACCCCATCCCGGACCAAACACGCATCAGTATCTGTCCAGCTGTGTGAGTGACAACACTGCTGATGTGGAAGTGAAGTGCAGGCAATTACAGTGCCTTTTACCTGCCTCAGTGAACACAGAGTGGGTGTTTATCGTATGTGCAGTGTTCATATATGTTTATAGTATTATTATCAGAATGAGGTTGGCATTTGGTAATGGTGTGTGAGCGAAAAATAGTGATTACAACACCGCTGATATGGCAGTGAAGTGCGGGCAATTACAGTGCCTTTTACCTGCCTCAGTGAACACAGAGTGGGTGTTTATCGTATGTGCAGTGTTCATATATGTTTATAGTATTATTATCAGAATGAGGTTGGCATTTGGTAATGGTGTGTGAGCGAAAAATAGTGATTACAACACCGCTGATGTGGCAGTGAAGTGCGGATAATGACAGTGCCTTTTACCTGCCTCAGTGAACACAGAGTGGGTGTTTATCGTATGTGCAGTGTTCATATATGTTTATAGTATTATTATCAGAATGAGGTTGGCATTTGGTAATGGTGTATGAGCGAAGGTAATGGTGTGTGAGCGAAAAAGTGATTTTAGATCGCTCACTTCTAATGGCACTGCCCATCCAGTGATAGTCAACGAAATCATGAAACCTACATCATTGCAAAGCCGAAGGTTAGTACTTTCTAATGGTACCTTATTTTTCGCTCTAGATTTATTCTGTGCAGAGTTACTGAAAGTGACAGTGATATACAGTGATGCGACAGTGACGTGCTTTACCAATAATTGTATAATGGATAATGTAGTAGTAAGGGATATTTTGCCTAGAAAAAAATGTAAATATTGGCCAGTATAATAAGTGATATTGTAATAAGAGAATCTGTGGCACTTGTGTAATTCTGTGGCACTTGTGTAATTCTGTGATGCGACAGTGATGCAATATAGTAATAAGTGCAGTGTAAATATAATGTACAGTATATTGCCCAGATTATATGTAAAATAATATTAGAAGTTAGAAATAATGAAAAGATCGCCTGAAACGTCAGTGAGCGGGTGACGCCGCAGTGAAGTGCGGGCGCAGCCGCAGTGAAGTGCCTTTTACCTACCTCAGTGGGTGTTTATCGTATGTGCAGTGTTCATATATGTTTATATTACTATTATCAGAGAGTGGTTGGCATTTGGTACTGGTGTGTGGGGCGTAAAATAGTGATTTTACACCCCTCACTTCTAACGGCTCTGCCCGTCCTGTGAAAGTCAACAAAGTCATGAAACTTACATCAATGGAAAGCTGAAGGTTAGTACTTTCTAATGGTACCTTATTTTTTTCTCTAGCTTTATTCTGTGCAGAGTTATTAAGGTTTAAAGGTTTGTTTACATTTGGCTGAAACCCCCGCGGGAGAGGACAGTCAGACCAAAACAATACCTGCGGTTAAAGGGTTAATGAACAGTCCAGAGAAATTAGGTGGTGCCAAGATCCTCTATATGTACACCTATATTTATGGACAAAGTCTAAGAAGGCTCCTCATGGTTCATAACCATGGTGGTGCCATAATCCTCCAAATATACCTATATTTATCGATAAGTCTAGAAAAGCTTATAATAAGGTGATGCTACGATCCACGTACACTGTTTTTCTGTGACAGAAGGGATATTTATCTCTAGATTTTTTTGTTTTCCTTGCCTGGGTAACTCCATACATTACCTCTTAATTCCTTAAAAACCAGTGATGTCTTATCCTTAATATCTCCAGAGAACTGTATTCAATTTTATGTACTTCTCTGGGTGAACAGATTAATGAAGGCTTTAACATAACCCTTTAGGCTCAGAAAATTTTCCTTAACTGAATGGATTCATCGGAAGCCAAAAGAAATGACTGTCATCAATGTGGAAGAGGTTAATAAAAGCTGTACACAGCTATGGATCCAATGTTGACTTGGTAATGTAAATGTGCTTGCGAGCAAGTGTGTGTTCATATATACAGTACTGTACAGCAAGCTCGCCCCTAACGAAGGTTTTGTTACAACCGTGGCACGTTTGGCGCAAAACCGCGTAAGTTTTAACTACTCCTTATTTTGCTCCCTAGACCCCCTAAATGTGATGTTTTGTTGTTATCTGCCATTGATAATCAATATGAAGCACTTTAAGTGGTTAGAAGATTTATTTAAAGTTATAACTTACAAATACAGTACTGCACAGCAAAACTTCAACATACAAATACATAAACACAAGGCAACATTCCGATGCCGACTGATTTTGGGACAATTCGTCATCGTCAACTTGCCATCACAACAATAACAAGACAATTCGCCAGTCAGTAATGAAGACAGCTATGGGTGACACTAGAATATAATTCAAAGGCGAAATAAGTATATTTATAGAATGATGGGGAATCGTTCAGGGTGCGAATTGTCCTAACGGGGAATCATCCATGTTTTGATGGGGAACTGTCTGACGACGAATTGACTTGATGGAGAATTGTCCTGGCACCCGCTGATCATGGGTAATCATATAAATCAGGTTAACTGGTTATAAGGCTTTATTTAATGCTTTAACTTTATTTAAGTGCTTTAACTTACATACTAGAACAGTAAATATTTAACTTACAAATACAGTACTGTGGAAAATCAGTCCTGCAAATCTTTAATGAACAAATGAAAAAGGGAATATTCCGACGCCTATCAGGTAAACTGATCATAAGACTTTGCTTCTTGCTTTAATGTTATTTAACAGTACTTTAACTTGTACATAAACTTACCAGAACAGTGATGTAAATATTTAACTTGCAAATACAGTACTGTGGAAAAGCAGTACAGCGAATCACATGATCACATGATCAAAACAAACCGTGCACGCTGCGCTGATGTTCGAGGATTTGGGCTTTCAAAGGCCACTCTTGTGTAAATTTCAAGTTTTCATAATGGCTCGTTAATCTTATGTTGTCTTATAAGTATCCCAGTACTAACCGCGCATAATTGCGAGCGCGTTCGGTGAGAACGTGTTCCGGGCAAGCTTACTGTATATCCATCTATCTATCTATCATTATCATCATCATCCTGACCTTTCCCACCCTAGGCCACGGTCAGGAGTAGCAATGTCCTGACAGCCCAAATTTGCCGAATGCAATGGGCCACACTTCCATTCGCTCACCATTCAAGCCCTTGGACTCATGGCTCTATCTGATACACCAAAAACATTCACCATATTCTGTAGCTTCACATCAACGTATCTGATAGAGTCAATCTGGATGCTGTCACGTTAAAAAGGGGTGCCAAATCCCTGATTGCGCTTCTCCTCAAAATATTCATCAAGCCAGCTCGATCTCCTGTCAGTCCCCTAGCCTCATCGACTTCCAAACCTCTCTTCCTCACACACTCATCCCCCATATCCCTCCACCTTCTCCTTGGCCTACCTCGCCTCCTCCCTCCTTCAAATTCGCTCAGGTATACCTTTTTCACCACTCTGTTGTTATCCATTCTCTTCACCTGACCATACCATCTCAGTACACTCTCTTCAAACTCTCTCACTCCACATCTTTCATGAATCACATTATTTCGTATCCTATCCACTCTCTGTACTCCAAATACATTCCTCAGCATTCCCATCTCCACTGCTCTCATTCTTGTCTTTTCATTTTCATGCCACACCATAGTCTCACATCCGTATGTTAAAGTTCGCACTAACAATCTTCATGTAAGCCTTGTGCAGCTGCAACGCTCAAGCCTCTGTTTCTTATCAAGGCGTTCATTGCCCCAGCTACTTTCCTTCTTAGTGTCACTCTACTTTACACTTCTTTTGCACATTTTCCCCCTTCTTCTATCACTGTACCCAGGTACTTGAACTCTCTCACCAAGTCCAGTCTCTCTCCATTTAATGCAACATCACACTGGGAGTCACCTTCTCTTTCAGTAACCATCACTTTACTCTTTTCTACATTTACTCTCAAGGCACGATGCTCACAGACATCAGCAAAACTCTGCACTAGTCTACTGAGTTCTTGTCCAATATTTGCAAGAAGTACTGCATCATCAGCATACAACAAATTTGAGATATTCCATCCATCACCGTTCATTACCAATGCCATCTACCTCTCCATTACTTGTGTTTTTACTTCTCTCATCACCCCATCCATATATATATATATATATATATATACTGAACAACAATGGGGATATCACACAACCTCGTCGCACACCCACACCAGATGTTCATTAAACCTTACACGTGCGTCACTACCATCATAAAAAAAGCTCTTGACGGCACCTAGCAGCTTACTATCTATACCATAAATGCGCAAAACCTTCAACGATCCTTCTCTGTCTACTTTGTCGTATACTTTTCCAGATCCATGAATGCCATAAACACCTTATAGTCCTTCTCACAAGCCTTCTCCACGATCTGTCTCACAGCAAATATATGATCCACACATCCTCTGCCACTCCTAAAGCTACCCTGTTCATCACTCACTAGGACTTATGATATAGAGCACCCTCACACAATGCAAACTCATGCAGTGCAAATCACCTACAATGCATGGTCAACCCAGAAAATGCTTATTTTTACTGAATGTGAAATCTGCAAATTGAACTTCCCAACATGCGAATCGGCTGTATGATTCCAAGGCAAAAATGGACTTCCCTCCATTACTACGAGTGTTGGGCTGGACAAAGCAAGTCACATGAAGGCAGGTGACTGGCAACGTTCAAAATGGTGGGCAGCTGACAAGCTACCTGCATGCCATCTACTGACATTCCTGGGTAAACAGACACTTCTCCTCCATATTGCAGCGAGAATACATGTTATACATCCTGTGGTCTGTTTTAGTATCATAGCAGTACCCAACTGTTCATCATGGTCTCAGCTGTCAACTTAGAAGGCTTCATGGCACCTCCAGGAGACCTCAACAGTGACAGTGAGAGTGACAACGTGGCGCCCCGCCCCGTGAGGCAAGAGCAGATGCCCTGAGCCTCAGATACCCACCCCCCTCCCTTCTAAACAAGCCCAAAAGTCACTTAAATAAAGGAACATGGTGTTCTCTATGTTTTTGTATTTGTTTGTCTAACTAGAAGTGCTATTAGACAAAGTATTAGCAGGGTAGATTAGGCTGGAAGGGGTCCAGAAGACCAAGCCCTGGGTGGGCTGTCCACCATGCACCATTTTTCCCACAAGTTCTTTGGTTCACATAATGCGAAATCGTAGAATGCGAGGGTACAAGTTCTTTGGTTCACACAATGCGAAATCGTAGAATGCGAGGGTTTCTGCAGCCCATAAACTCGCATTGTGTGAGGGTGCACCTTACCTCTCATACTTTCTCTATAATAATTCTTCCATACACCTTCCCTATCACACTCAATAAACTTACACCACGATAATTCTTGCACTCACTTTGCTCACCTTTATTTTTGTACAGGGGTACAATCACAGTCTTTTTCCATTCCGCCAGCACAGTTTCACTCATCCATGCCTTCTTACATATCTCCAACATGCACTTCATTCCACTCTCTCCATTACACTTTATCTCTGCATACACCTCATCAACCCCAGCTGCTTGCCCATTTTTCAGTCACTTCACAGCGCTCTTAACCTGTGCGAGTGTCACGTTTCCTGGCAGTACATTCCTTCTCTACACCCCTCCAAACCAATCATGTTTACAGTGGCTCTGCTCTCTCTATTCCCACTGATCAGGCTTTCAAAATATTATTTCCATGTGATCCTTACTTCATCCCCATGGTTAATAATCTACCACCTACATCCACATCCATACATCTCATCACCTTCAGCTGTTTTCCCATTTTTCAGTCGCTTCACAGCGCTCTTCACCTGTGTGTCACATGTCCTGGCAGTACTTTCCTTCTCTGCACACCCCCAAAACCAACCATGTTTACAGTGGCTCTGCTCTGTCTATTCCCACTCATCAGACTTTCAAAATATTCTTTCCATCTGGTCCTTACTTCATCCCTATGGGTTAATAATCCCACCTACATCCTTTAAAAAACTTGCTATTCTCGTATGATTTTATTACTCACTCAATGTAGTGCTGCTGTCGGGTGTCTGCCCTTGCCTCTCCTCCAACCTTCTTTCCTTCCATCCTCTTCTGTCTTTCTTTCCTTCATTATTTCCTCTTCCTTCTGCCTGTGGGTGACTACACTCAGTGACAAGCCAAACAATTTCCTGTACACCAGGAAACCATTTAGTACGCTGGGTGGTAACCATATAACCAAATTTTGGCGCTTGGTGGTTTAGTAAGTAATTATTGTGCTCCAGTCGGATTGAGCCGGTGTAGGTTCATATCCAAGGGGTGGTTGGGGTTGATTTCTCATGTAATACCACTCAGGGATGAGTGAGGCTGGTCACTCTCATCTTAAATGTCAGGACCAACTGCCTAGCCCGGGCTCCTACACTCCTCATGAGGCAATGTAGGATTGGATGATGGATGGATGCATGGTTTACTCTAGACTTTAGTGAAGCAGTAGTAATGTGAGGAAAATCATTACAAACTTTATAACACTTCATGAATGACTTTTATTACCATTTACTTTTATAAACCTTATTGATACTGAATAATGTCATGAGTCATTTCATAGCATAGCTGCACAGTTTGCAACCGCAATAATGTTTGTTAGATAATGAGCTTAGCATCATGACTTCTCTGATTATCACAAAAATATCACAAAATCACTTGTATTTTATCACAATAATTCACAATATAAAATAACACTTTCAGCCACTTTTGTATGATTTCAGTGTCATTTGGGTGCATATTACTTCGTATTATTTACGAGAGAGAGAGAGAGAGGCAGCAAACCGGTTTAGAGCAGCTCATCGAGGGTATGTGTACACGTGCGTGTATGTACGTATACTATTATTAAGCACTAGGATAATTATCAGTGTTTAAAAGTTTAACCCTTAAAGTTGGAGTCACACATCCACCAAATGAACATTTCCCCATACGTTATGTGTATCAATTAGTGTGATATCAAACAGCCCCATGAGGAGCGTAGGAGCCCGGGGCTAGGCAGTTGGTCCCGACATTTAAGATGAGAGTGACCAGCCTCGCTCATCCCTGAGTGGCATTACATGAGCAATCAACCCCAACCACCCCTTGGATATAAACCTTCACCGGCTCAATCTGACTGGAGCGCAATAATTACTCACTAAACCACCAGGCGCCAAAATTTGGTTATATGGTTACCACCCAGCGTAGTAAATGGTTTCCTGGTGCTCAGGAAACAATTTGGCTTGTCACTCAGTGTAGAGTCACACACAGGCAGAAAGAAGAGGAAAGAATGAAAGAGAAGGGAGTGTAAAGTCACCTGTAGGCAGAAGGCCAAGGAAAGAATGAAGAAAGACAGAAGAGGATGGAAGGAAAGAAGGATGAAGGATAGGAAAGGGCAGACACCCGACAGCAGCACTACATCGAGTGAGTGGATGGTGAGCGCCCCCACCTACCACTTATATATATATATCATTGGTGGTACTCACCATCCACTCACTCATTGCAGTACTGCTCTTGGGTGCCTGCCCTTTCCTCTCTTCCCTCTTTCCTTCCTTCATTCTTTCATCTTCCTTCTGTCTACGGGTGACTCTACACTGAGTGACAAGCCAAATGGTTTCCTGTACACCAGGAAACATTGACTACGCTGGGTAATAACCATATAACCAATTTATGGTGCTTGGTGGTATAGTGGGTGAATTAAGGCACTCCAATCGGACTGAAGCACGGATTGTTGAATGGTCCCTTCCCCTTTGCGTAAAGGTTCCGCACGAAGGGGCCTCTTGTCTCCAAGGAGTACCTTGGTAACGTTAAATCGTCCTTCCCCTTCCCCTTTCCTGTGGTTCCATCGAGGAGAGGTTGGTACGCCTGAAGGAGATAAAACATGCACTTTCTGACGCTCATCTGAGTTCTCTCTCTCTTGTTTATATTTCACCACTGGCTTTAAGCAGAAGAGATGTCGAGAACTCAGACATTTTCATCACAATTATCGATAAGGCAAGCATAGTTCCATGACATTGTTACTTTTTAGCTGTTTATTAACGGAGTCAGCTTTGTGTAACATTAAATAGGTTCTCTGTAGTGTTCATTGCCTAAATTAGCGGCTGCCAAAACTGGCTGGGAACTTTCCCTAATTACCTCAATTAGAAACATTCTATACGGATCTCTTTATCAATGTTCTTTCAGCTAGCGTGTGTGTTTGATGTTATCTTGATAGCATAGTCAATTAAGCAAAGGTGGCGTGTGCCTATGGTTTGTAGCTCATATTGCGTTTTGCCACAAAACCCAGGTTTTTCTTATTTTTTTTTTTTTTTAATGTGATTCATTCGATTTTGAGCATCAATTCTGGCGTAAATGACCAGAACCGTTTTTTTTTTAATTTATTTTTTTTTTTTTTTAATACTGTAAGTGTGTACAGGCCTACAGGTTTTTCAATGTTTTATTCAATATTTGGTAAAATTTTCCTTTAAGTCACATATTAAAAAAATTTTATACGTGGAATCTCTCTATTTTAGTGTTTTATGATGATTCTGATAATGAAATTTACTGCAAAATAGCCTTACCTAACCTAACCTAACCTAACCCAAACAAAACAAAACAAAACCTAACCTACACCAAACCTAACCTAACAAATATAAATTGCGTATTCCCAAGGCAGGAGTGTAATGTTGTATAGCAGTAAGACTTGGGCGGTTAAGAAAAAGGATGAGAGCAAGGCCTGGGAGAGAAGGGTTTACAATGGAAAAGTTAAGAGGGAGGATGAGACTGGAATGTATTGGCAGGGTGATGAGTAAGAGTAGGTTGAGGTGGTTTGAACATGTGGAAAGGATGGGGGAGGACAATTGGGTGTGGGGGTGAGGAATATGGATGCTGGGGGAAGGACTGGGAGGGGTAGAGGGAAGTTTGACCAGGTCATTGCGAGGGGCCTTAGGGAAAGGGACTGAACCGAACACTTGCACGAGATCGTGCAGCATGGAAAACCGCCATCAGGTGAAACAAGGCTAACGCGTGCAAGCATGCTGGGGCCTTTATAAACAAAAAGAAACATGCAAATCACAGCACAGTGGAAGAGGAAATAATATTGCACTAATAATGGGTTACATGTAGCTTGTGCAACTTTATAGGTTACATGCAAGGTGGATTGGTTTAAACTTTTTTTTTTTTTTTTTTTTTTTTTTTTTTTTTTAAACCATGGTTTTCCCCACCATAGGCAGATGAATAATACTGTAGGTAGATCGGTAGGTGCCGCTTTAGTGTGCGGTCTACCCTAGCCTAATCTTATCTAACTTAAACCAACGTAACCTAACCTAACACTGCAGTAGACCGCATGCTAAAGTAGCACTGATAGATAAACTCCACTCTCCTTAAATCACACATTCTAACATATTATCTATTCTACTGTGAATGCTTGTTATGCACAGTGTTATGTTATATAATGAATAAACACAGGAAAGTGGCTCTTATTGTGAGAGGTGCATTTTTGCCTCCACTTATAATAACTACAGGGTGTCTTGTGTTAGAGGTGTATGTGGTACCACAGTATGTATTCATGTGTCATGTCTACTTTCTGATCAACAAAACAGATCTGCTCTAACACAGTAACCTTGGGACAAGCAAATGTCACACACAGCTACAAAAAGGATGAATAAACACCCACTACAAGGAACCTATCTAATGATCCACAAAGGTAAACACCATTAAGAAACAGCTAAAAACTAACATTAGGTCATGGAAATTTGCCTACCTTAACTAAAAATGTGATGAAAAATACTGAGCTGATGTACATGCCAGCTGGCAAACAGTCAAAGAGGCTGGGGAAGAGGTGCCCTGTGTGGTCCCTTCGTTTTTGGCCTCCCTTCCCCTTCCCCCACGATGCGAAGGATCCTCTCATGGCTCAAAAAATTTTAATGGTATGGTTTGGGTGACGAACAACCCTTTCGGATGACAAGGATGTTTAACAATACGGCCATGAGCCTGTGCAGGTTTATTTCCAAGGGGTGGTTGGGGTTTATTGCTCATATAATGTCATTGAGGGATGAGTGAGGCTGGTCACTCTCATCTTAAATGTCAGGACCAACTTGCCTAGCTCCAGGCTCCTGCGCTCCTCATGGGACAACTTGGGATTAGACAATGATGATGATATGTGTATATATATATATATATATATATACAGTATATATATATATATATATATATATACAGTATATATATATATATATATATATATACAGTATATATATATATATATACAGTATATATATATATATATATATGTAATCCCTCCATTATCCCACGTAATAGAGCCATAGGCAGGTCTGGATAGTGGTCCTGTCCAGATATTGGGCCCCAGCTTATGGACTTGTACTTATGGGCCCTAACTCAGAAAAACACCTATACAACTCCCTCTGGACATGCATAGCACCTATTTAAGACCCAAATCACAACAATAAGGGACATAAAAGACTGAAATAAATGCAAAAGAAGCATAAAATGAGGTTTTTGAGGTAGGTTCATACAATATTCAACATTCTGAGTACTTACAAGTCCCTGGCTCCTGGACTGGTAGTTATGGACCGTAACCTAGCCTAACTCAGAAAAACACCTTCCTACTGCACATGCACAGCACCTAAGACACAGCATATTCACACCAATAAGGGACATAAAAGTGTGAAATGAGGTGTTTGAGGTATGTATAGTGTGGAAAATACAGTAGAGTACAGTATGAAACATTCTGCCTACTTACAGCAAGTCCATGGCCATCTTGATGAATAACCGCCTCCTCTTGGACTCTGACAATAAGAAGGATTTCCTGAAGAACTTGCAGTACACTGTTCATGAAGTCTTGCACTGAACTTAAGTCATTCGCACTCAGAAGTCCATTCTCTTCACAGTGCGCACTCTTGTCTAACTTATGCTCCATTATAACTTAATAAGTGTTGCACTCTGCACTTTAACTCTTTCCACTCTTATAACCATTTTCTAAAGCAAAAACACACGTCTGTTTACGTTAAATATAGTTCAAAAATTGTCTTTTCACTCACAACTGTAAATCCTTAACACAATGTACTGTTTTTTTCACTGCGCAACACTGTAAATTCCCGTGTGGTCTAGTGGAGAAGTTCTTGGCGTCTATTCACTGTCAGAGTCCGAGAGTATCACTGGCAGTTGACCTAGGGGTGCATCGCTGGGTCGTGGTGATGGCGTACCCACTGCAGACGACTCTGAAGACAGACACAAACTCACGTCGGGCGGTGACTCCGCCGTGGCTGATGTGATGGGCTGTGGCTCGGAGCATGAGGGCCTGTCTTGGGAAGGCAACGGAGTGGAGCCAGGGCTGGGCACAGTGGGGGTCATGGGCCTGAAAAAACTGTCAATCATTGATTGACGCAAGGAACGACGATTCTGACGATTGATGATGCACTGCCTGAAAGCACGCACTTCCTCCACAAGTCCCAAGGGCCCCATCTCCCTGTCGCAGTCCGGGTGTTCCAGGTAGTCGAGAACAAGCTCTAGGTGTTCCCGGAGTGCGCTCATCTTGGGGATGGCTAGAGTTGTGTCATGCTGAGAGGAGTTCGCATCATTGTCGCCCTCCTCGTTGGAATCTTCAAGCTGGGTACCGACATCTGCAACTGAAGATGCGATCTCGATATCAGACAAGGTCTGATACCCAGGATTGCCCTCGTCGTCATCCAACCACTCACGCACATCGTCCACATCAACATCGTCGCCATGCGTACGTAGACGTGCATGGAAGTCATCCACGTCAAAACTTAGGAAATTGTACTCCACATCCGTTCCGAGAAGCAGATGAGACCAACCATTTTCTAGAGTCTTGACAGGGATTTCCTTCCATGCACTGGCCCAGTTGTAGATTGCAGACTTGATGTTGTAGCGGCGAAGGTTTTCCAAAGTCCGCTAGCCTCGCGTGTCCCATCCCTCCCTGGGTTTGTCCTCGTCCTCGAGAACAACCATCACCTCGTCCAGGAACTTCCGTTGATATAGGCGCTTTGTTGCCATGATCACTCCTTGGTCCATTGGTTGGATGAGAGCAGTCGTATTGGGTGGCAGAAACATGCACCTAATCCGACCATTCTCAGCCACCAAGTCCTTGTCGCACGGGTGGGCAGGTGCATTGTCGAGGAGAAGGAGGGCCTTTACCTGGTCGCGCGGGATTCCCAGTTTCTCCGTCTGGTAATGTATGACCTCCTTGACGAAATGGCGGTGGAACCAGTCTTTGAAGATCTGGGCTGTAAACCATGCCTTCAAAGAATTGTACCAAACGACAGGAAGGACAACCATCACCCTACAAAGACACCGAGGCTGCTTTGCACGGCCAACAATAACGGGCTTAAGCCGGTGCATGCCGTTAGCATTGGCACAACACAAAGCAGATATCCGTTCCTTGGAGAGCTTGCGGCCAGGTACACGCTTCTCCGTCTCCTCGGCTAGAGTGTTCGTTGGCAAAGAGCGATAGAATAAACCAGTTTCGTCAGTGTGTAGACTTGACCGAGAGTGAGGCCCTCCCTGTCGATCAAGCCCTTCACCTTGTGCTGAAACTCGTCAACTCCATCCTCGTTAGCGTCCAAAGCTTCGCCATGAGCTTTACGGTTGGTAAGGCCATGCCGTAACTTTAATGCTAAGAGCCATCCCTCGGATGCCTTGAAGTCTAGGGCGTCGTGAAGCCTGGCAAACTTCTCAGCAGGAGCCTTTAGCTCCATACCACGTACCATCACACCAGCAGCACGTTGCTGTCGATACCAAGTCAACGTGGAACGGTCGACTTCAGCAAACTTGGGAGTAAACATCACCTTCCTCTCCACGTTGCGTTTGCTTCTCGACAAGAAGTCAGCCCTGTCCTGCATGAGTTTGTCTCAGGATCTCTTAATATCAAACAAAGAAGATCGGGCCAGGTTGAACTCGTGGAGGATGCGGGAAGAAGACCACCCCGCATCTACTTTCTCCAATATCTGCCATTTCTTCTCCAGAGTCAACACCACTCTCTTTCTCTTCTCAGGCGGCAGGGCCATCATCACACACACGAAGGAGAGGCACGAGAGCAGCAGGAGTGCCTGCAGCAGGTAAGGCACCACCACAAAAGCGAGCATGTGGGCAGCCATGACAACGAGTGTGCACTTGCAACGAGAGACAGGCGAAAAGTGGGGAGGATGCAGGGGCGCTCTAGCGGATGTTGGAGGAATGGTGCGCCACAATAAAGCTGTCCCGTGCCCCACGCGCCAGGTTCAAATTCCGGGCGGGAAACCCCCCCCCCCCCCTTTTTTTTTTTTTTTTTTTTTTTGCGGTTTCCGGACCATTTGGGAATATTGGATCCCGGGACGATTATGTCCAGTTAGTGGGGATGTTCGGATATTGGGCGTTTGGATATTAGAGGGATTACTTACATATATATATATATATATATATCTGGCTATAAATTATATATATCTATTGCCAGACGCCTTAATCCCATATGGGGTGGCCACAAACAAATCGCATCCATGTCGCTCTGTCCCCCGCCATTTCATTGCCCAGCTCCCAGCTCACACACTCCTCTCTCATATACCTCTCCATCATCCACCCACGTAGTGCAGTGATACTCTGTTTTTGGGGTAGCTCTACACTGTGTGGCAAGCCAAATAATTTCCTGTAAACCTGGAAAACATTTACAACGCTGGTTTTGGTAACCTTATAACCAACCAACACGTGTTCCCTATGTGACAACAAGTGGGTTGGCGGAGGGTTAGTGCCTGTCCCCACAAAACAACTAACCAAAAATACAAATATACATATACTGTATATATATATATATCTATGTATATAAACTTACTTTCAGGCAGAAGGGTATGGAAGTATGTTTCTGGAGGGCGCTGTACTATACACTCCAAGACCACCTCTCCCTCTGTCTCCATACGTGTCTCCCTTTCAGCCTGTGGGTCGCGCCGTCCTTGACTCCGCTCACACTGCTTCCTTTCATCACTCTCTTGCCTCATAGCCTCCCTCTCTTCCCCGGCCACATTCTCCTCTTCCTCATCAACCTGCATAACGTGGGACTGTAGTATCATAAGTCACTTCCTCATCAGCCTATACAATTTGGTAGTACAGTATCATAAACCACTTTCTCATCAGCCAGTATAATAAGATCTTCCTATTTCTCATCATCCTGTACAATTTGATAGCATTATATGTCTCCTCTTTCTCATCAACCTGTACACTGTGATGATAGTATCATAACGTCTTTTCCTGCTCATCAACCAGTACACAATCAATCAGTATAACAATCCTCTTCCCCACTAACTCGTACACTTGGATGAATGATACAATGCACTGCAAGGAGAATATGAGAAAGACTGTTAGCATTATCATTACCATAACAAAACTTCTGCAGGCCGTCTCTGTCATATCAAGGAAGTGTTCCAAAAATATCACATTTTCCACAGACCGTAATCTTTCTCATTCTATGTCTGAGTATGTTCTCCTCTCTTCGTACTTCTCCCTTTCCTAGCTGTCACTTTTTATTATTCCTCTTTTCACTTCAGGTGCTCTACACTGAGCGACAGGCCTAATGGTTTCCTGTAACCTAGGAAACCATTTACAATGTGAGGCGGCAACCATATGAACCAAATTATGGGGTCAAGTGGGGTCCCTTTTAGCTGGATGGAGAGACACAAATGCAGCATTCATCCAGGAACCAAACCTTCACCCTACTCCCTGTGCCTCATTGCAGCAAGAGAACAATGGTTCCCTGCATGGGATGGCCATATAGAGATGGCTGCTTGCCTGCAGTTGATGGGTCTCCTCAGCCAGACAGACTGGGGTTGATCAACATAACAATTGGTAACGTAAAGTGGGGAGAACTAGCAAATATACTTTAAAGACAACATTGGAACTTTAACAAGTAAATTTTCTGCATCACAGTAAGAAACATGATTAAAAAAAAGGGGGGGAGGGGGGAATATCAAAGGAAAGATGACTGAAGTGCAGTGTGGCACAAGGAAGGAATGTGGGTGATGCTCTAAAGTCTTTGATATAATACAAAGGTCAAAGTATAGCAGCTGCAAGAGGATTGCATAAAGAACTTTTGGTGTCCATGTTACCTATAAGGATCTCAAACTGGTGTGACTGGAAAACAGAAAATCAAGAGTTAAAGCAGTGGAGACAAGGTTATTAAGGAATGTGTGTGATGTGCCATGAATGGACAGGATAATGAATAATGTGCTAGAAGAAGAAGAAGAGGAGGAGACCTTATGGTCCTTTTGAGACTGCTTGTTACACAGTAGACTATGACTACAAGATCTAACTCTACATGCTGAAGGATAATAATAGTAAAGCAAGAAGGCTCCCACCAAACCCTCCAGGAGAAAGTGAGAAAGACCACCATGCAGTATGGAAAAACTGACACAGAAATTTCACAGGAGAGACTGGAAATGAAGTCACATTCTATAATACTTATAAGCTACCAGTTTGAATAACCTGAAAGAGAAAGTAATCAAATAAACTAATAACTACAGCATGACATTAGGAACAGGTATGCTGAGTTAATGGGGCATCTGTAGACATAACATAGAAACTGCACAGTGCACAGCGTGGATGTTCAGGGGTGATGCAGCAGCCTTGCCTGGTGCTTTTAAGGTAAGCAGCAGTCAATCTGTCCCCAGCTCCATTCACTCCACTGAGACAAGGAACTCTCCCATGTGGGACAAGTACACAAATACATTAAAACATGGACAAGTACCCCTCGTACAATAAAAAAAATCCTGATGGTGGTCACTTGGCTAACAGGGACCATCAGTGATCCACAGCCCATAACAGGTTGAAAGTAAGAGCAGTAATCGTTAACACAGGGCTATCTGTGCAAATCCTAATCTATGCTTATATTACTTTATTTGCACTGAGTAAATTGAAAAATATATAATGACATGACGCAACACTATGCATGGGTATGTTAGGTTTACGGAGTGTCTTGTAGACAAAAGGGGACTGCACTGTGTGTGTGTGTGTGTGTGTGTGTGTGTATCTGCCTATTTGTATTTACCTATTTGTAGTATACAGGAATTGAGCAAAGCTCATGTTGTCCTGTCTCCAAATCCACATTTATCAAGTCTACCTTTCAACACATGAATGTTTTTCTCATGCACCACCTCTTCATCTAAGTCATTCCAAATATTTAAGTATTTACCTAATATACCTAATTGTGATATACACGGAATGTGCTATGCCCGTGGGTTTCCGTCGCTGTTTCTCAATAAGTCAAATTTAGCTTTAAAAACTCGTTTAAGTTTTTAGACTGGACGATCTCTTTGTCCAGGCTATTCCACAAGTCTATACTTCTGTAAGGAAACCTGTATTTATTGATATCCTTCAAGCAGCTTGACTTTTTCAATTTCATTCCGTGTCCTCTTGTTGCTCTCTTATCCCAGATCTTCTTTGTCAATTCTATCTACTCCCACCATGGTCCTGAACACTGTAATCATGTCTCCCCTTTTTCTCCTTTCCTCTAAGGAAGGCAAATCCAGCTTTTCCAGCCTCTCTCCGTATGACAGGTCTGCCAGACTGGGGACCATCTTGGTTGCTGTTCTTTGTATTCTCTCAATCTTGTTTATAGTGTATCTTTCTTTTTGTCTGGGGACCACACTACCGCTGCATACTCTAACCTGGGGCGGATCATGGCCACTATCAATTTTTTCATCATCTCCTCATCCACATAATGAAATGCTACTCTTATGTTAGTCAAGAGTTTATAAGTCTCTCTAACTATCTTATTAATGTGCTTTTCTGGTGACAAACTATCTTGGACCAGCACTCCCAAATCTTTCTCTTCTCTCATTTTTGTGATTAATTCATTACCCAACAAATAATTCAGTGATGGCCTCCTGGTACTTTTACCCATTTCCAATATTTTACATTTCTTTACATTAAATTTCATTTCCCACGTCCGGCTCCAATCATGTATCCTATCCAAATCCTCCTGCAGCATTTTACAATCCTCCTCAACCTCTACCTTCCTCAAGATCTTTACATCATCAGCAAACAGACTTGCATAACTGTTCACTCCATCTACCATATCATTTACGTAAATCAGGAACATTACTGGCGCCAACACCAAGCCTTGAGGGACTCCACTTGTTACTTCCCTCCATCCAGACACCCTATCCTTTATTACTGTCCTCATTTGTCTCTCTCAAAAAGTTTCTCATCCATTCCAGAAGTTTCCCCTTCAGTCCTCCTATATATTCTAGTTTTCACATTAGTCTCTTCTGGGGTACCTTGTCAAAGGCCTTCTCTAAGTCTATGTACACACAATCCACCCACCATCTCTCTCCTCTACCACGTCAATTGCTCTTGAGTAAAAGCTCAACAAGTTAGAAACACATGACCTTCCACTTCTGAATCCAAACTGACATTCAGCCAAAATATCCATTTCTTCTAGATATTTTATCCATCTGTCTTTCAGGATTCTCTTGCACAATTTTGTGACCATGCTGGTTAGAGACACTGGTCTATAATTCAGGGGTTCTTCCCTGTTTCCTCCCTTATAAATTGGTACCACATTTGCCCTCTTCCATTCTTGTGGCACTTTCCCCTCTTCCAGAGAACACATGATTAAACTGTGAATTTTATCTGCCAGTTGTTCTCTGCATTCCTTCAGTACCCAATTAGAAATTCCATCAGGTCCCGGGGCTTTCCTTACATCTTGAGTTTCCAGTAATTTATACACTTCCTGTACCTCCACTTTTATATCTTTTATCACCGGTACATTTCTAATCACTCCCTCCCCTTCCACAAACTCTTTTTCATTAGCGAAAACCGATTGGAAACATTTGTTCATTATTTCAGCTTGCATTGCTGCATCTTTATAGACCTCTCCTTTTACTTTCAGTCTGGTGATTCCTTCCTTTTGTTTCAGTTTGCCATTAACAAATCTATAAAACAGTTTGGGTTCATCCTTGCATTTGTCTATTATACCTTTTTCAAAATTCCTTTCTTCTTCTCTACGTATTCTTCTGTATTCATTTCTAATTCTTTTATATTCTTCCTTTGTTCTGTTCTTATCTCTCTTTCTCCAATTGTTCCACGCCTTATCTCTCTCTTTTTTTGCTATCATACACTTTCTATTAAACTACTCCTTTTTCCTGTCTTCTTTCCCTCTTACTCTTGGTACAAGTTTTTCTACTCCCAAATTATAGAGGTCTAGAAAGATATCCCACTTCCTCTGTATCTCTCTTGTTTCTCTGAATTTTCTCCAATCCACATTTTCAAAAAAGTTTCTCAATCCTGTAAAATTTGCTTTGCCAAAGTTGTATCTTCCCTGTCTATGAAGCTCGTCTCTTGGCTCAACGTTCCCTATTATCATCTGGAACTCAATGACCACATGATCACTTTTTCCTAAAGGACAAAGATATTTCAATGATTCTATTACATCGGGTTCTTTGGTAAACAGTAAATCTAATCTTGCTGGTGTGTCCTCACCTCGAAACCGTGTCTCTTCTTTGACCCATTGCGTCACCACATTATTCATTATTATATTTAATAATAAGGATTGTATGGGTGAGGATGAAAGTAGGTATACAAGCATGGGCGATTGTATGTGTGTATGCTCCAACAGAGGATCGAGTGGCATGAGTGAAAGATGAGTTTTGGGCGAGAGTAGAAGCATGTATGGACAAGTTTGAGAGGAGCGAGAGAGTGCTGTTGATTGGAGACATGAATGGCAAAGTTGGGAATGTACGAGTGGATGGAGTGGTTGGTCAGTGGGGTGTGCCAGCTGAAGTAGATGGGAATGGTAGTGCTTTGGTGGACATCTGTGCTGGTAAGGGGTTGGCAATAGCCAACACCTACTTTCGGCATAAGATGATCCACCGGTATACATGGAGAGTAATGAGGAGGATGGATGGTGAACTTGTTGAACGAAAGGCAATGATAGACTACGTGTGTGTGGATGAGTGAATGAGAAGACAAGTGTTGGATGCAAGGGTGTGGAGAGGGTGGGGGAATGGAGTCTCGGACCATCACTTAGTGATGGCCAAGGTAGAGCTGCAAAGAAAGTGGTTGAGGAGGCGAAGGGGAAGACAGGAGGAAGCAGCTCCTGTGAGAAGAGTGGAGAAATTGCAAGATAGTGAGAAAAGGACAGAGTATAAGAGCATAGTGGAAGAAAGATTGGGAAGGTATGAGCTAGAGCAGATGGAAGGGGTGGAAGAAGTATGTAAGATATTCACGGAAGAGATAAGCGCAGCGTGTGAGGCGGTTTGTGGAGTGAGGAGGAGATGCAAGGGACAGCATGGTGGAATGATGAGGTGAAACGAGCTGTGGAACAAAAGAAGAAGGCATATGGTGAATGGTTGGCGAGTAGAGGTAGGGGAGAAGATGAGAGAGAGAAGAGAGAGGTATATGTGAGCAGGAGAAGGGAGGTAAAGAGACTGGTGAAGGAGAGTAAGAAGAAAGTGGATGAAGAGTTTGGGAGGAATCTGAGTGTGAAATGGAGGGAGAGTAAGAAATTGTTTTGGAAGGAGGTAAAGAAAGTAAGGCAGTGTGAAAGGGGAAATAGTAGGGGAGTGAAAGATAGGAATAATAGATTGTTGGTGGAGAAGAGAGAGAAACTGAGGAGATGGAAGGAGCACTTTGAGGATTTGTTGAATGTAGAGAGTGAGAGCAGTGTGAGTATAAGTGGTTGGGGAATGGCTGGGAGAAGAAGATTAAGCTGGGAAAGGCCCCAGGAATTGATGGAGTGTGTGGTGAAATGCTTAGGTATGGGGGTGAGATTGTTGTGGAGTGGATATGGAAGTTGTGTAGATTGGCTTGGGAAGAGGGAAGGGTTCCAGAGGACTGGAAATCAGGTATAACTGTTCCTCTGTACAAAGGAAAAGGGGAGAGAGAAGTATGTGGTAACCATAGGGGTATTTGCCTTCTTAGTGTGACTGGTAAAATATATGGTAGAATACTCATTGATAGGGTTAGGCATATGACAGAGGAGCTAGTTGGAGAAGAACAAGGGGGATTTAGGAAGGGAAAAGGGTGTGTAGATCAGATATTTGTTCTAAGATGTTTAGTGGAGAAGTATCTAGAGAAGGGAAGGAAAGTGTATGCTGCCTTCATGGACTTGGAGAAAGCTTATGACAGAATAGATAGGCAAGGTATGTGGAAGGTATTAAGAATATATGGAGTGGAGGGGAAAGTGTTGAGTGCTGTGAAGAGTATGTACGAGGGAGCTAGGGCTACGGTGCGAGTGGATGGTGAGCTGAGTGAGTTCTTTGATCTCAATGTGGGACTGAAACAGGGGTGTGTAATGTCTCCATGGCTGTTTAATACATATATGGATGGGGTTGTAAAGGAGGTACAAGGTAGGGCAGTGGATGTGGGGGTGGCCCTAATGAATGAGGGTGAGATTTGGAAGCTTCCAGTGTTGCTGTTTGCTGATGATACAGTATTGTTGAGTGAAGATGAATGGGAGTTGCAAGGTTTGGTGAATGAATTTGGGACAGTGTGTAGGAGGAGGAAACTGAAAGTTAATGTAAACAAAAGTAAAGTTATGGTGTTTGAGAGGAATGAAGTCACAGAGTGTGCAGTGAGGTTGGATGGTGAGGATATGGAGAATGTGAGTGCATTCAAGTACTTGGGTAGTGTGATGAGTAAGGATGGAACTTTGGGGGATGAAGTACGTGAAAGGGTATAGCAGGGAAGAAAGGTTGTTGGTACACTGAAAGCAGTGATGAGAAATAGGGAGGTGAGTATGGAAGTTAAGAAGTCACTGCATGATGGTATTGTGATCCCTACCCTGACGTATGGAAGCGAGGCGTGGACATTGCAAGAGGGGAACAAGTCAAGAGTGAGAGCAGTGGAAATGAGTTACTTGAGAGGAGCATGTGGAGTGACGTGGAGGGACAGGTTGACGAATGAAGAAGTGAAGGAACCTTGTGGGGTAGATGTGGATGTGGTTGAAAAGATTAGGAGAAATACACTGAGGTGGTTTGGACATGTGGAGAGAATGGAGAATGAAAGACTGACTAAGAGGGTGTATGTAGGTGAGGTGGAGGGAGGGAGAGGGAGGGGTAGACCGAGGATGAGGTGGAGGGATGGAGTTGAGAGGTATATGAGGGAGGGGGGGGTGAGTTGGGGGGAGGGGAGTCAAATGGTGGGTGACAGAGTGACTTGGAGGCGTTTTGTCTGCGGCCACCCTTTGCGGGATTAGGGCGTCGGGCTATAGATAGATAGATATTTAATTACATAGTGCCCCATGAATCCTCGCCGCCTCCCGAGTACCATTCCTCCCAGTTCACCTCTTTACAGTTAAAGTCACCCACCAAAATTATATTATTGCTCTTCTCAGTTATTTTTTGTAAATAGCTACCCATATCTGACAACATCTCCTGGTATTCGTCATCGTTGCATGCTCTCGTCTTAGGGGGAACATACACTACCGCCATATCTCACTTAACACTCTCTCCAGTTTCTAATTTCATATATATCATTTCAGCCCTGCCTTCTCCCAGTGTGTGTGTGTGTGTGTGTGTGTGTGTGTGTGTGTGTGTGTGTGTGTGTGTGTGTGTGTGTGTGTGTGTGTGTGTGTGTGTGTGTGTGTGTGTGTGTGTGTGTGTGTGTGTGTGTGTGTGTGTGTGTGTGTGTGTGTGTGTGTGTGTGTGTGTGTGTGTGTGTGTGTGTGTGTGTGTGTGTGTGTGTGTGTGTGTGTGTGTGTGTGTGTGTGTGTGTGTGTGTGTGTGTGTGTGTGTGTGTGTGTGTGTGTGTGTGTGTGTGTGTGTGTGTGTGTGTGTGTGTGTGTGTGTGTGTGTGTGTGTGTGTGTGTGTGTGTGTGTGTGTGTGTGTGTGTGTGTGTGTGTGTGTGTGTGTGTGTGTGTGTGTGTGTGTGTGTGTGTGTGTGTGTGTGTGTGTGTGTGTGTGTGTGTGTGTGTGTGTGTGTGTGTGTGTGTGTGTGTGTGTGTGTGTGTGTGTGTGTGTGTGTGTGTGTGTGTGTGTGTGTGTGTGTGTGTGTGTGTGTGTGTGTGTGTGTGTGTGTGTGTGTGTGTGTGTGTGTGTGTGTGTGTGTGTGTGTGTGTGTGTGTGTGTGTGTGTGTGTGTGTGTGTGTGTGTAGTACTATACCTCCATGGGTGTGTCCATCATTTCCTCCTCCTCCTCAGCAGCATCAGGGTGTTGTGTGTCAGCAGGAGCAGGTGCCTCCATGGCCTGGTCTTGTGTCCCTGCATCCACCATTTGGGCATCCATGTGATCCTCAGCCTTGTCAATGTGCTCATACTCACTTCCATTCGGGCCATCATCATGCCCCTCATCCTGTACAGTAATGTTATAAATAAATAAAGGAGCTATGAATATCAACATGAAAAATCATCCATCCATTCATCCATCACCCAGTCATTTACTGTCTTATCAAGTGAATAAGGGCTTAGGGCTTGGTTACTTAACATGAACATAATGCCTGCTCTCTTCTTATTCTAATACAAGGGTAAGTTCCCAACTGTACAAACCACCTAATTATGTGCTTGCTCAATGGTCTCCTATTATCCACCTTTCATGACACCCATAGAAATAACATGATTCCCTTCAGCAAAAACTTGAAAAACTGTAAATAAAGGAGAGAACTTGTTTCTTAATTTAAAGCTTAGAATATACCATCTGAGGTATCTGTGCTTATGCTGTCTAAATAATAAAGGGCTGGCTGGCAAGGTTTAAGAAAACACCTTGGATGTGGGCACTGACTGAGTGGAGTACTGTATATATTGTATGAATGTTCTTATTAACTAAGGTGTTTATTCTCATTTCTTGAGTGTACAGTGTTTGTTGGCTGTAAATGAGAGAAGCATAAAGTGTGCAAGAGTGCGTAGTTTGCTACGAGTATACAGTATACAGGTGAGAAGCAAGGATTTGTGGGGTAAAGAGGTGGACTTTGACTGAGTGGCCAGAACCAAAGTACTGTATGCCCTCGATTTTACTGTACCTCGATAGACCGGATATAGTGTTGGATTTAATGGACGTTATGATGCCACCTGACTTCGATCAGGCATAATGAACAATGTCTGTTAAATGTGGCACAATGGGTTGCAATACATGTGTTTCATGAAGATGTGCAATGACCTCCCTACCTACCTACTGCCAGGCGCCTCAAACCCTACGGGGTGGCCACAAACAAACTGCCTCCATGATGCCCTGTCGCATGCCATTTCACTGTCCTCTCCCCAGCTCACACTCCCCTCTCTTATATACCTCTCCAGTCATTCCTCCTATCTCATCCTCAGTCTCCTCCTCCCTCTCCCCCCCTACACCTCACTCTCATACACTCTCCTCATTAGTCTCTTGCTCTCCATCCTCTCCACATGGCCAAACCGTCTCAAGTATTTCTCCTAAAGCTTTCTATCACATCCACATCCCCACCACAAGGCTCCTTCAATGACAAGGATGTAGAATAAACTGCTCAAGTTTGAAATTATGGGCCAAGTTAGTAATTGGTAGTTTTAATTTTTGGTCCTAGAATGTGCTATTAGACTAATATATTTTCAAACATGTTCTGGAAATCCCACCTTGGTGAGACCATCAGATATAACGGATTATCAAGTTTTTCACATCAGGCTTACCCCAGATACAGTAGCATGTTAAAGGGAGAGTCTACAGTACAGTGGCCTCTTTACCTGCATTTTCATGATACTGTACAACATTCAAAGTCACTATTCACAAAAGATTCCTTGTACAAAATTCAAGTACAGCACACTCTTCCTTAATGATGAGGAGACATTTGAGAAAATTATATTTTACAGATATTTTCATATAATGAGTCAATTATAATGTGAGTTCCATGGGGATATATTTTTGGCCATGGGTCACTCACCTAACAATGTCAAAAAATGAGTTTTCAGTTCACTTAAACTCGTTGCTGTTTCACTTCACTTTACTTCGCTTGCTGCTTACCACAAAAAGTTAGTCTAAAACAAGTTTTCAACTCATCTAAATTGGTAGTTATTTCACTTCACTGCAGTCTACTTCTTGCCTGAGCCCCAGCACTACACTACTGTTCCATCAGTGGCACCAACACACTTGGCAGGGATAGCAATGGTGTTTCTGCAACTTTACATGCACAAAATAGAATGAAAGGCAATGATCACTGCCAATGTTAACACTGGGCAGCCACTTCGGCTTGCGTGTGTCACTGCATTTGCACGAGATTGTTGGAGGTAAGCGTCAAAAATATCGTTGTAATGAAATTGCAATTAATTTGTTAAAATTGTACTAAGGCTGGGTATAACTTTAATTATCATTGTAGCGATTTATCACATAATGACACTGCACTGTATGTGAATATTCTATCATATACACACACACACACACACACACACACACACACACACACACACACACACATATATATATATATATATATATATATATATATTTATGTGTGTATATTTATATAATATATATATATATTTATGTATGTATATGTATATATTATATATATATATATATATATATATATATATATATATACACACACACACACACGTACACAGTAAAACCTCACTATAACGGACTAATTGGGGCCCAAGCCATTCCGAAAAAAGTGACATCCGGACTTCCCCCTGCTAACCTGGACTTTTTCCAATATATCTGATATTAGTCTGGATTGAACCAACGGTTTTTAAACTTTCACTACCACTGCAGTACAGTACTGCACTATGTCTTCACTACAATAATCAAATGGTATAATATATATAATAATACTGTACTGCACAATGACAGACATGTCTTTAATTTATCTTATTGTGATGAACATGGCTGAAGTGGTCAGGCAGTCCGGACTGCTTCTGGCTTTTTTGGACTTCTTCCGACATATAGGAATTTAGTCTGGTAGCTCCTCTATTCTGATAAAGGCAAATTCCAGTCTACTGAAGGCCATTATATTGAGGTTTTACTGTATACATACATATATATATATATATAGAAGACCCTAGTTATCTCCAGGGGTTAGGTTCCAGAGACCCCCGCGGAAGGCAAATTCCGCGGATACTCAAGTCATCATCACAAAAAAAGACATATTATTTCAACATAAGCAAAGTACATCCCTGAAAAAAATGCTGCATGATGACGACGATGATTGTAGTGCAGTTCCTACAGTGCCAATGTGGTGAGGCGATGAGATGCGTGGCGGCACTGTAGGTAAGCTGAGAGTCTTGTCTGACCCTTCTGACAGGATGCCAGATAACAGATAACACCTTATGCTCTCTCTTTGGCTTAGAAGGATTGCTTTTATCTTTTACTTGTTTCTTGGGAGCCATTTTTCACTTACACAATGAAATACAGTAGAGTTGTAAACACGAGAAGGGCGATGACAACGTAAGTAACAAACTGATTGGTGTTACAATAAGACTGGCAGAGTGGCAAGAATGCCCTTGGGTGCGGGTGTGGTAACTGTAGCTACAAATGAAGTGTGAGTTGCCTGCCAATTTCAAATTAAGTTACAGTGTATAGTACAGTATTAAAATAAGTCTGATCTGGGGAAACTTAAATCCACGGATAAGAAGGATCTACTGTACACACACACACACACACACACACACACACACACACATATATATATATATATATATATATATATATATATATATACAGTAATCACTCTAATATCCGGATGCCCAATATCCGAACATCCCCAATACCCGGACATAATCGTCCCGGGATCCAACATTCCCAAAATGGTCTGCTCCCCCCCCCCCCCCCCCCCCCCAAAAAAAAAAAAAAAAAAAAAAAAAAAAAAAAAAAAAAAAAAATCCCGCCCGTAATTTGAACTTGCTGCGCACGGTGCGGGAGAGCATTGTTGTGGCGCGTCATTCCTCCAACGTCCGATAGAGCGCCGCTGCATCCTCCCCACTTTCCGCCTGTCTCTCGCCGCGAGTGCACGCTCGTCGTTATGGCTGCCCACGTGATCGCTTTTGTGGTGGTGCCTTACCTGCTGCAGGGACTCCTGCTGCTCTCAGACCTCCTCTTAGTGTGTGTGATGATGGCCCTGCCACCTGAGAAAAGGAAGAGAATGGTGTTGACTCTGGAGAAGAAGCGGGAGATATTGGAGAAAGTAGATGCGGGGTGGTCTTCTTCCCGCATTCTCCGTGAGTTTAACCTGGCCCGGTCTACTTTGTTTGATATTAAGAGATCCTGAGAAAAACTCATGCAGTACCTGGCTGACTTCTCGTCGAGAAGCAAACGCAACGTGGAGAGGAAGGTTATGTTTACCCCCAAGTTTGCAGAAATCGACCGATCCACGTTGATTTGGTATCGACAACAATGTGCAGCTGGTGTGATGGTACGTGGAACGAAGCTGAAGGTTCCTGCTGAGAAGTTTGCCAGGCTTCACGACGCCCTAGACTTCAAGGCATCCGAGGGTTGGCTCTTTGCGTTAAAGTTACGGCATGGCCTTACCAACCGTAAAGCACATGGCGAAGCATTGGACGCTAACGAGGATGGAGTTGACGAGTTTTGGCACAAGGTGAAGGGCTTGATCGACAGGGAGGGCCTCACTCTCGGTCAAGTCTACAACGCAGACGAAACTGGCCTATTCTATCGCTCTTTGCCAACGAACACTCAAGCCAAGGAGATGGAGAAGCGTGTACCTGGCCGCAAGCTCTCCAAGGAAAGGATATCTGCTTTGTGTTGTGCCAATGCTAACGGCATGCACCGGCTTAAGCCCGTTGTTGTTGGCCGTGCAAAGCAGCCTCGGTGCCTTCTTAGGGTGATGGATGTCCTTCCTGTCGTCTGGTACCATTCTTTGAAGGCATGGTTCACAGCTGTGATCTTCAAAGACTGGTTCCACCGCCACTTCGTCAAGGAGGTCATCCATTACCAGACGAAGACACTAGGAATCCCGCGCGACCAGGTAAAGGCCCTCCTTCTCCTCGACAATGCACCTGCCCACCCATGCGACAAGGACTTGGTTGCTGAAAATGGCCGTATTAGGTGCATGTTTCTGTCACCTAATACGACTGCTCTCATCCAACCAATGGACCAAGGAGTGATCGTGGCAACAAAGCGCCTATACCGTCGGAAGTTCCTGGACGAGGTGATGGTTGTTCTCGAGGACGAGGGTGAGGGCGAGCACAGGGAGAGACGGGACACACGAGGCAAGCGGACTTTGGAAAACCTTCGCCGCTACAACATCAAGTCTGCGCTGTACAACTGGGCTAGTGCATGGAAGGAAGTCCCTGTGAACACTCTGGAATATGGTTGGTCTCGTCTGCTTCTCGGAACGGATGTGGAGTACGATTTTCTAGGATTTGACATGGATGACTTCCATGCACGGCTACGTACACACAGCGACGATGTAGATGTGGACGATGTTCGTGAGTGGTTGGATGACGATGAGGGTGATCCTGGGTATCAGATGTTGTCTGATATCGAGATCGCATCTTCAGTTGCAGGTGTCAGTACCGAACTTGAAGATTCCGAGGAGGAAGGCGACGATGATGCGGACTCCTCTCAGCAGGACACTACTCCTGCCATCCCCAAGCTAAGTGCACTCCGGGAACATCTAGAGTTCGTCCTAGAATACCTGGAACACCTGGACTGCGACAGGGAGATGGGGCCCTTGGGACTCGTGGAGGAAGTGCGTGCTTTCAGGCAGCTTATCATCAATCGTCAGAATCGTTGGTCATTGCGTCAATCAACCACTGAGAGTTTTTTCAGGCCCGTGACTCCCGCTGTGCCCAGCCCTGGCTCCACTCCGTTGCCTCCCCAAGACAGGCCCTCATGCTCCGAGCCACAGCCCAGCACATCAGCCACGGTGGAGTCACCGCTCGACGTGAGTTTGCAGCTGTCTTCAGAGTTGTCTGCAGTGGGTACGCCATCACCACGACCCAGCGATGCACCCCTAGGTCACCTGCCAGTGATACTCTCGGACTCTGACAGTGAATAAACAGCAAGAACTTCTCCACTAGACCACATGGGAATTTAGAGTGTTGTGCAGTAAAAAAAACAGTGTGTTGTGTTAAGGATTTACAGTTGTGAGAGAAAAGACTCAATTGGAAAAAAATTTAACATAAATAGACTTGTTTGTTTTGGCTTTGGAAAATTATAAGAACGGGAAAAGTTAAAGTGCAACACTTGGTAAGTTACAATGGAGCATTAGTTAGTCAAGAGTGCACACTGTGAAGAGAACGGACTTCTGTGTGCGACTGACTAAGTTCAGTGCAAGACTTCAGGAACAGTGTACTGCAAGTGCTTCAGGAAATCCTTCTTACTGTCAGAGACCGAGAGGAGGCGGTTATTCATCGAGGTGGCCATGGACTTGCTGTAAGTAGGCAGAATGTTTCATACTGTACTTTTTTCCATACTATACTTACCTCATTTCACTCTTTAATGTCCTTTATTGGTGTGAATAGGGTGTTAGGAGCTATGCATGTGCAGTAGGAAGGTGTTTTTCTGAGTTAGGCTAGGTTAGGGTCCATAAGTACCAGTCCAGGAGCCAGTCACCAGAATGTTTATTAATGTATGAACATACTTCGTTTCTTTTGCATTTATTTCAGTCATTTATGTGCCTTATTGGTGTGATTTGGGTCTTAAATAGGTGCTATGAATGTCCAGAGGGAGTTGTATAGGTGTTTCTCTGAGTTAGGGTCCATAAGTACAAGTCCATAAGCTGGGGCCCAATATCCAGACAGAACCAATATCCGGACCTACCTATGGCTCTATTACGTCGGATATTGGAGTGATTACTGTATATATATATATATATATATATATATATATATACATACATATATATATATATATATATATATACATACATATATATATATATATATATATATATATGTTATGCCCTCATCCCACACTGCCACATGCTCTAACAGCAGTAGTTCAGTAAAGATGTTGCGCAGTGAAGTGTTCTTCGTAGGTTCAGCCTTTCAATGTACAGAAGATCAACTCAGGTGTTGTACTAACACAGGCTTCTCACCTTTGTAGTCTTTACTTTCCAAGTAATTACACTATAAACTTGCTAACTAGACTTCACTGATTTCACAAGTACCAGCTTCACTAACATTACAAGGCAACAAGTAAAGCTAAACTGAAACCCCTTTATTCTCTCTCCCATCCTTTTAAAACCTTGCTCAATACTCGAATGTTGTAGGATGTTCTAGTAGCAACAACAGTTTTCTATGTCAAAGACATCCAAAATATTCCAGAGCTTTCTTACATTATTTAGCAGCAACAACAGTTTTCTATGTCAGAGACATCCAAAATATTCCAGAGCTTTCGTACATTATTTAGCACTCCAAATGCTTTAGCATACAAACTGATATTAAGTCTGAATATTACATAATCATCCAAATAAAACATTAAACAGAGAAAATGTATATACCTCCCTTCAGAACACTGGGCTATCTGGCAACTCCGGCTAGCACCTTGAAATCCGAGAATCATCAGAAATTTTCCGGTACCACCCAACTACCACAACTGCTTCTTAACACTACCCCCTCCCTAGTCCTTGTGTCATCCCGACAAAACTACAAAATATTTGCAAACTTAATCGTTAATCCAAAGTAAACATTTAATTATACACAAAATAGTTCTTCAACTTATCAGGTCATCTCCTATGCCACTTCCAATGATATCCCTGTTCCTCCACACAGTCCACTCCTCCTGGAATGACTTGGTCCTCTTCCTGATTCACTTTTCCTGAAAGGAAACTGTCACCATCCTCTTGTGCTTCAGCTCCTTGGTCCTCCTCAACATCATTGGCCGCAGGTGTGCACGGTTTGTCAAAGACATTCCAGCTGTACTGTCCTGGCCCACGGTACTGCCACAAATGATTTACGTGTACCACCTTTGGGTGAGACTTCCTCCCTCCCTGAATCCGGTACATTACATCTGACAGGCAGTCCATCACAGCGTAGGGCCCAACCCACAGGTTCTGCAGCTTCGCTGACCGTCCCTTCTTCCGCTGAGGGTTGTATAGCCAAACTCTGTCATCATCCTTAAAGCTCACCTCACTTGCCTTGGCATCATCACTTCATCTGAAAACTTCAAGGCTTCTCGAACTTGATGATATATCTCAGCCAGTCTTTCCTGACGATGCTATGCATAGCTGGAGGTGTCTGTAGGTCGCTGTTCATTAGGTGGTCTTCCTATTAACAGATCAAATGACAATTGTAACTTGGGGCCCAGTATCAGTTTTGCACGGGTGTAGCCAATAGACCTGTGGGATGCAGAGCGATATCACATCATCAATGCAGGTAATTTCTGGTCCCATTCCCTCTGTCCCCCTACACAATACTTTGCCAGTTCTAGGCCCATGATCCAATTGAATTTCTTCACCATCCCATCTGACTGTAACCTTAGTGGAGTTGTCCTGGTCTTCTTGATCCCCAGTAACTTGCAGCACTCGCGAACACAGCAGCCTCAAAGTTTCTACCCTGGTCTGAACATAGCTCTTGTGGTATCCCAAAACAACAAGAGAACTGGTCAACCAACACCTGAGCAACAGTTGTGGCTTCCTGGTCACGAAGGGCATAAGCTTCTCGCCATTTTGTGAGGTTGTCCATGGCAACACATATATACTGGTTTCCTCTCTCAGTGAGTGGCAGAGTCCAGCAAAGTCCACTGCGACCCTTTCAACTGGTGCACCCACTTGGTACAGCTGAAGAGGGGCACAACCACATTTCTTGGCATCATCACAGGCCCGACACCACTCTTCAACATCCTGACGCATGCCAGTTCAGCAGAACCTCAGTTGCTGCCAACTTAGAGGTTTCTTCACTCTCAGATGCCCACTGGTGATCTGGTTATGAGACTCTTCTAAGACCTCAGACCTCATTTTCTTCGGAACCACCAGCTGCCAATACTTGCCAAGGCCATTTAGTGTCTCCCACTGACGCTCCAGTAGTCCGTTGTTCAAACGAAGAAGGTCCCATTGACTCCAGTAGCTGAGCCTGGAAACCTCTTCCCAAGATGGTTGCACTGTACTCTGCTGCAGCCACTTTAATAATAGTTGTAAATCCGTATCCTCCATCTGCATCCTCTTCAGGTCTTCGTCAGGTGACACTGGCCCTGTCACTGCAGTACAGCTGCATTTCTTGCCAAGATCCTTTTTCCTACTACACTGCTAGCAAACTGGGTTACAAGGCTGATGACTCAGGTTGTCACCATTGCCATGTACTGTACTGGCCCAGGATGGTGCTGCACCTTATAACTGTACTGGTCTACCTTCCCAAGCCAGTGTGCCAGTTGTCCTTCTGGATTTTTTAATGTCTTCAGACACTTGAGTGCTGCATGGTCTGTCCTGATGACGAAGTAGGACACATACAAGTAGGGATGGAAAAAGTCAAGGCTCTTCATCACTGCCAAGAGCTCCTTACAGGTTACACAGTAGTTTTGCTTCAGTGGGCTTCAGGGCCTATATCTTGGGGGCAGGAGCCTATCCCAAGGCCCAGTAGTCTTCCTACGCCTCCACATGTCACCACTGCGGCACTAACACCCACCGTCCATATTGAATACATGGTAGGGCTGTCTCATACAGGACTGGTGTATTGGTATTAGCGGTGGTATTTTTACGACATGTCGGCGGGTCATCTGGTAGATCAGGAAAGTCTGCTTTTTATGAAATTCAAATCCTTAAACTGTTCCCTGCCCCAGCCGGGATTCGAACCTGCGTCCATCAGGACTGCAGGCCGCCTCTCTACCGATTCAGCCACCGCCTCCCCAAATACGCCACCACATACTCTTTGTCATCCTTCTCCTGCAACAGGACTCCACCAATGCCATGGTCACTAACATCACAGTCCAGGATGAATGGTTTACTCTGATCTAGGTATGGCAACACTGGACAGCTTGCCAATGCATGCTCGAGTTCATCGAAGGCCTTCTGAGTCACCGCAGTCCACATAAACTTCTGCCTCTTTCCTAACAACTTGTGCAAAGGTGCAGCTAGTGTTGCAAAGTCCTTGACAAAACACTGGTGGTAGGTACACAAACCCAGAAAAATCCATAGCTCCTTCACACAAGTTGGAACTGGCCATCTCCCCCCCCCCCCCCAAATCAGTACAGACACTGCCCCTTGCCAACAATGTGTGGTACTTAAGTTCCTTCTGGGACAAGTAGCATTTCTTGGGGTTCAGCTTGAGGTGCACTGCTTGGATCCTGTTGAACACCTCTGACAGCCTCTCCAATTCTTGGTCATAAGTCCATCCAAACACATTTACATCATCGAGACAGATGAGAGCTGTCTGCCAGTGCGGGTCTTCCAGTACTCTATCCATAAGACAGAAGTAGATGGGGCACTACACAGGCCAAATGGCATCACTTTGAACTGCCATAACCCCTTACAGGTGGGCAACTTGCCTAGTACACACCCATGTAGGACGGCATGTTTTTGGAAAATTTTTCGGAAAAAAACAAAAAACAAAGTACAGTGGAGTCTCTATTATCCGAAATTCTTTTAACCATAATATGCCATTAACCGTAAGTTTTACTAAAACGTTCTCATTTTGATTAACCACAAAAATCTGAAATCTATCAGAAAATTCAAACACGGCGGGCATGTTTCGCGCCACTAGCGTTAGTTTACGGTTGCTCCGCTAGTCACTAGAGCGAGCGTTGGTTGCGCCAGCCCCCATCCACCACCTCGGAAGATTTGGATGATGTGGGAGGTGATGTGGATGATGTGGAAATGATTGAATAAGGAAACAGAAAATATGAAAAAACAATTAGGTTGAAGACTTTATTTGTTCGAACTGCTTACAGTGAATTAGGTAATTGTTTTGGCAAAGGTTTATCTAAGTTTGAGTGAAGATTTATTTAAGCTGACAGTTTCTATTACAGTTACAAGAGTGCAGTTACGTACGTAGTTACTACAGTGTATTGTTTTGATGATGGCTGAGTGGCTTTTGGGGTGCTGGTGGTGGGCTAGATGTCGCCAGAAATGGGTGATGGGTGAGTACAGTACTGTTCCCTTGTATCCTACATATTATTACAGTATCTTTTATCCGAAAAAATCGATTAAACGAAACTCTGAAAGTCCCATGACTTTCGGATAATAGAGACTCCATTGTATCAAGGCATTACAGTAGGGAACAGCGTTGCCTTACTGCCCAATTTAACCAATTAATTATGACACAAAATGGCTGAACATTATGTAACGCTGCCCACCTTCTCACGTATGACCGTTATGTAATGGTACCTGTCTGTAAGAAAAGGCTGTTTTCTCCTTGTCCTTTTTGGTGACGACCTGGTGATATCCTGCTTTCATGTCTAAGGTGAAGAACCTCTTGGCACCAGACAAAGCATTAAACGTGTCATCAATTCTTTGCAAAGGGTATGCATCCTTCACTGTTACAGTCAAGTCACCTAAAAGGTGCGGCTAATTGGTTCTGGACCAAGCCCGTGCCATAGAAAACCGATTCATACAGAGAACTAAACCTATGGGAAAAATGCAATTTGGTTCTGGACATTCGCCCAAAGTCCCCCTTTTCATCCCACTTTTCCCTATTTTTCACCACTTTACACATGCACACAATCAAGCAATCAATCAAACAAAAATGACAACCCACACTAACCACTCCCTGTGTCAGTCCAAGTCATCTCCAAGACCAAAGCAAACACTATCACACCAATACAGGCAGCGTTACTCACGTACAGTAAGTCGTTCCAACAACATAATAATCACACTTGCATAATGCTGGCCTGGTGGTACAAGACGTATACTGTAATACGATGCTCGGCTAAGAGGGGACAATAGCAGGGGGTCACACGTGAATGAGTGGAAAAGACAGGGCTTTGAAGGGGTGGCGGGACTGCGAAACTGAACCAAAACAATGCTCTGCACGCTGAGGCCGCCACCTTGCCTGAGACGAGCAACGGTTGCCTTGCATGCGGCTGGCGCTTCGTACAAAATCTTCCGATGGCAATATCGTTATAGTGGGAAATTTATCGTAAATTGGATTTTTTGTTATCCTCGTAGCGAATTATCGTATACTGGTTCAACGTATAGCGAGTAGTGACTGTACTGTACGTACCTGACTCTGACGATGATAGTGCTTAAGTGGAAGGGGTTGGGTTGGGGGTTCTGAGGCAAGAGGGGTGTTTCAAACCTTGCCGTGCCCGCACCATAGGTATTTTATGTGTATGGTTCATTTTTGGGGGGTCTGGCACCTTGCCGTGCCATAGAAAACTGTGCCACAGAAGCACGCGCCATAGGCGTCTTGACTGTACTTCATTTATGGCTCTATAATCCACACAGCACCTCACTGAGCCATCCTTCTTCCGTACCAGAACAACTGCTGACGTCCAAGGACTGCTGGACTTTTCTATCGCTCCTTGGCTTTGGAGATTCTCCATCACCCTTCCCATTACTTACTAATGAGCTGGTGCCATCCTCCAACAGGCTGTTTTATCAGGTGGTGACCCCCTGCATCGATAAAATGCTCTACCAGATTTCTGCAGCCCAGGTTAGCTAGGTCTCTGGTGGAAAAGACATAAATGAACTTCACTAGCAGTTGCCCTACTGGCAGCACTTGTGAGTCATCCAGGCACTGGCAACTCCTGGAAAACAGGTCTTGTAAGACGTCTGGCAGATTCCCATCCTCTTTGACTACTCTCCTTTTACAGTTTTCATTTCATTTTGCTTCATTTGTAAAGGCTCCAAAATGCTTGCATGTGTCGTCCTTGGTCACCTAATGGTGGCTCTCCTTGCTGCTCAGTCTCAGGCAGCCTCTCTATTCAGTCCCTTATCCCTGAGGTCACATTCTATGACCTTGTCCTAGGTCTTTTTCAGTCTGCCTCTCACAACCCTACCCCAGCCTTCACACTTCTCACTTTCTGCACCCTGTTCTCAACCACCATCCTATCCACATGCCCAAACCATTCAATCTGCCCTTCCTCATCTTAACACCAATACACTCCAGTCCCATCCTTCCTCTCAACTCTTCATAGCAAACCTAGCCCCCCCCCCCCCCAGCCTCACATTCAAAGTCGCACTGCACATCCAGCTAATCACTGTCATTTCTGTACATCTGAACCCGCGAATATCCTCTTCCTTTACTGCCATGGTCTCACTACCATAAAGCATGACACTCCTAACACATGCCACATACAAAGATTCCTTAGCACAGAAAGAGAGCCCCCTCAATGTCAGGAGAGGCAACAGCTCCCTGAACACCTTCCAACCACTCTTCACACTAGCCACAGAGCTAGCTCCAGCCCCACCTCCAGCACATGACAGGTCTCCCAAGTAACAAATCTCTTCCACACACTCAAGAGACTCATCAGCAAGATAAATCCTTTCATGCATGACAATCTTCACATGCTCTCTCCAACACACCGCACACATGAAATCAGCATTATCTTGCAGTCTACCTCTAATACCACTAAATCTCTTATGCACCCACTTACCACAAACACTGCACAAGACGGAATCACTTCTCAAGCCATTGTAGTAAACTGCACATGGCCGCTCTCCTTCATCTCTGACAGTACCGCCACCAACCCTAGATACCATCACCCTTGTTTTCTTTGCATTTACTCTCAAACCCTTGTGCCCCTTACGTCTCTCAACTTCCTACCTCTTTCCTCCACCTCCCTTTCATTCTCTGCAATCAACACCAAATCATTGGTATACAACATCTCCCACAGGTGTCCATTTCTGAAGTCACGTGAGAGGGCTTCAAGCACCACAATAACCAACATAGGGCTCAAGACTGACCCCTGATGCATATCAACATTCACGGAAAACTCATCACTCAAATCTCCATTCACTCTCACCTGGGTGCATGCACCCAGACACATAGCCATAACCACTAATCAGCCACTCTTTGATCCCAAGCTTTTTCATTGCCCACTTCACCACCTCCCTGGGGACTCTGTCAAAGGCCTTCTCTAAATCAACAAAAACAAAGTACAGATCCCTTTTCTTTCCTATATATTTTTCCTGTTGCTGTTGAACAATGAATATAGCATGAATGGTTCCTTTGCCTGGTATAAAACCAAACTGCATCTTATCAATACTCACTCTAATCCATTACTTTTATTATCTGGTCCAAAAGTTTTATGCCTCTATAATTTCTTCTTCCCAGGGCATCACCCTTCCACATTTACAATCAAGCTCTTCAGCCAATCATCTGGGACAACACACTCATATATAATTGCAAATCAGTAACTAATCCCACTCCTGGATCTCCTGAGGCCTTCAGCATTTCAGAAGTCAACCCAGACATATCTGCCACCTTCCCCACCTGCATCCTGCCTATGTCACGCATAATAATTCAACAGGGACCGACAGAGGTCACATGTAATTCAACAATACACCTCTGATCCACTTTTCTTGAGTGTAATCAGACTCATGTTCTAATTCAAATTCTTTATGGAATAAATAAGCCTGGTTCATTATCAAGCTACCTGACAAGTCCACTTCATTTGAAATTGTCAAAACCATTCCATCATCACTCCATCATGCTCAGTACTCTTACCATCTTTCATAGTTTTTCCAATGTTCATTTGCTTCTTTGAATAAGTCTGCACAGAATGTCAGTATTTTTCCCTTTGCTTCTTTATAAGGAGGTGACAACCCTATATCAATTGTGTCACAACTTCCCCATGGAACATAACAGTCCAGTTTTTTCAACAGTTCTACCTTACCTTGCTGTATTGTTTTTGTTTTTAGCAGAATAAAAATGTAATAATGCATTAAACCCCCCAAATGGCTGTGAATACACCACTGCGACCAGATAGGTGAGTGAAAATATACGTGAAGATAGGGGTGGCCAGTGTAGCAGGTCTCTGGGTAGCTACATATTGGCTACTCTGGTAACAGCGTGCCTCGTGTCGAATGGCTTCCACGCGCAAACAACCCCAAAACGTAGCAATACTTTATACACTCCAATCTCACTTATTTAAGTGTTACTGTAAATAGCAGTGATGAAAATTAACTCTCGATGTGACTATGGTGGTAACTAAGAAAAAACTGAAGTGAAGATATAGTATTTAAGGACAAACTCAACTAAAAGAACGAGAAATTTGATGACAAGCGTCATAGTCACAAGAACAGAAATTGATGGTTAGGTTAGTCATTGTGAGAATTTCATAATCACAGACAAAATACATCAATAACAATGTTGGCTCACAAAGTTAATTAGGAGAAATTTGAGAGAAAATGGTCCTTTGGTTCACGATTGAGAGTAGCAGAATCAGTGGAAACAATGCTGAGTAATCCCTCCAGTCCTTTTAGGGGTTACTATTCAGATATGGGGAAAAAAAAAAAAAAAAAGTGAGTGTAAACTTGAGGGCCCTGAACCAGTTCACATTAATTCCCATTTTCTGCTTTATTTGGTTATTGATTGCAGTTGTTTGGTGGACCAATTAACCATGATTAAGAAGGTTTGACTGTATTGGAACAGACTGGTGTTTACACTTGACACCACCACTGACAACTACACCTTTCTTAGAAGCCACAGCTACAGTTTATTGTAAGCAAAATGAGGCACACGCAGCCTTGCTGTGATAAATCACTAAAACAGTACTCCGAAAGTTATACCCAGTCTTTGTCCAGTGTTAAAAAATTAATTATGATTTTGCTACAACAATATTTTTGACAGCCACCTCCGAGAATCTCGTGTGGACACAATGACACACAAAAGCTAAAATGGCTGCCCAGTGTTTACACTGGCTCTGATCGTTGCCTTTTGTTCTATTTTTTGTGCATGAAAGGCCACTGAAACACCACTGTTATCACCAAATAATAATGCAAATGCTTTACAAATAGTGCAGTGTGCAATATTAAGTGATGAGGTACATTTTTGTGTGTGAAATACTGAAACTTGTGACTTGGAAATTGTGTCAATCTTACATAACCATCATCCCTATAATGGGTCTCTACTCAGCTGACTGAGCCAAGATGGCCACCAAATGCTCACATTCACTGTGATCGTCAGTTTTTAATTTTATTTTGTGCATGAAAGGCCACTGAAACACCTCTGCTATCGCCATATAACAGCGCAAGTGCTTAACACATACTGCAACGTGTGGCATTAAGTGAATTGATACAGTATCTTTTAATGTGAAGTGACTGTCGGGGGGAGGGGGGGGGGACCCTTGGTGATGAGTCATGCTGGCAGAGGACAAACTTTTTTGTCTCTCTCTCTCCAGTCAAGGTCACCCTCCTTACCACAATGAACCCATGTTACATTGACCTCGTTATGTGATACAGTGATGGCCCAATTATCCAGGCTATGTGGTGTGAAGGGCTGCCCGAATAGTCTGAAATCACGATTAACCCAGTGAAAACAAAAATACTGTTAGGCTGAATTATTAATCCCTAAATGGCCGTGGGTTCTAAAATTTGCATACTTCCCTGGTCGGCCTGGCGACCATCTTTTTCAAGTTCTAAAATAAATTTCTTTTTCTTATTCTCTAGTCTGGTGCACTTGGTTAAGTGTTTTTTAGCTTCCCAAACCCATCCTGTGATTCATTATGATTCACAGAAGAATTCATAAAATTACGGTGCACTGTATGTGTCATGTGGATGAAAATGTCTGAGATGTAGCGACAGCCTGACTGCTTCGGATGGTAGTGCAGGGTCATGTAAACAGACCAATGACCTTCGTTCCTTTCCCATAAATGTTCGCATTTTTCACAGCTTGCGTTAACTCGATGTCACTGACACCAGTAGGGTAAAGCGTTGTTCAATGCCAGGGGCTATTAAGAGCTTAAGGAATGTGATGATAATACCAGGGGGAAAATTTTTCAGCGAGAAAAGGTAATTTACCACCCTGAAAATAGTCAGAAAAATACAGAAAACAAACTGGAGGAATATGAACTGAGTTGGTAAGGTCTTTCTGCTGCTTAAGTTAAGTGTACATTTAGCACTCATTCTTTTGTTTGTTCTTGTGTGTATGTGTGAAACAGAGAGTACTGATAAATACAATAATGTATTCCATTAACCCCTTAACCCTGTGGAGCATTTGTTCATTACATACCTCTTCCCAACATTCGTTGGATTTGACAAACCCATTTTTGAAAAAATGAAAAAGCACATTTATTATCAAACTTTAATTGATCTGAAGAAATACACACAAATTTAAACCTTTCTACTTTGATCTGAAGCCCCAAATAACTCCAATTAAAAGAACACGTACTTCTTCAGGGGTGACCAAAGAAAATCACGAAAAATGGAAAGACTTATCACAGGGTTATAAAGTAAAAAATCTAATAATTTATATGAATAACACTTAAGACTTATCCTTCGCTTCACAGTCTTACAGGTCGCTGAAGAACCTGCTGTGGCCACCACAACCCTCTGGCACATTCGTTTACTGTGACAGAGGCAAAAAAAAAAAAGGGGCCATATTTTGGGTGTGGTACAGTTGCCTCAAAGAGTTCCAATACCCCCTGTGTTACCTCCTGTCAAGATGTGACAACATTGCAGTAGTAGCGTAACTATCTATGAATGAATGGCCATTGGCCTTGTCAGAACGGACGTGAGTGGTGGGTATGTATTCCAGACGCCATAATGGCTGTTTATATTATGTAAATAGGGGAGTGATTATAATATGACCAGAAACAACATTTATTTGGCTCATGTTAATAAGGAATACCAATACGAATATAAATGCAGCCAAAATGACAAAAGATATATTGAATGTTGTCGCAGTTATAGTTATCATACATCAGCCACCCTAAGTATACCTTTACGTGTGAAACATTAGCTGTGTCTCATGGATCTCCGTGTAGGACAGCTTCAGTGCCTTTATAAATCACTGAAAATATGGAATCGCGAGAAGCAGAAATTAATATAGACTCTTACCAAACGATGACGACCAAGGACTGGACAAAGGACTTGGTAATGGCAACATGGAATGTAAGAGGTGCGAATGATGAGGTGAAAGAGAGAGAGATTGTCCAGGTGCTTGAGGGTGTGAAAGTGGATGTATGTGGAATAACTGAAACAAAATGGGGAGGAGAAAGTGTGAGAGAATGGGAGTATGGACGGGGTATATATGCAGGAGTAGATGAGAATGAGAGCGCAAACGAGGGAGTATGTATAGTTGTGAGTAAAAGATGGAAGAAGAGTATAAGACAGTATGGATCACTTGGATCAAGGATTGTGTGGGTAAGGTTGAAAGTTGGAATACAAATGTGGACGATTGTGTGTGTGTATGTGCCAACGCAAGATCGTGCTAGCAGAGTGAGAGAAGAGTTCTGGACAAATGTGGAAGTGTGCATGGAAAAGTTTGGAAGGAATGAGAGAGTGTTTTTGATCGGTGATATGAATGGTAAAGTAGGGAATGTGAAGGTGGATGGAATAGTTGGTGAGTGGAATGTGCCTGCTGAGATAGATGAGAATGGCAGTGCATTAGTGGACATTTGTGCTGGGAGGGGGTTGGTGATAGCCAATACCCTCTTCAGGCATAAAATGATCCACAGGTATACATGGCGAGTGATGAGAAGGGTGGGTGGTAAACTGAATGAAAGGAAGGCAATGACTGATTATGTGTGTGTGGATGAAAGCATGCGAAGATGTGTAATGGATGCAAGAGCTTATAGAGGTTGGGGGAGTGGACTTTCTGACCACTACTTGGTGGTGGCCAGAATTAGGATCCAAGTAAGATGGAAAAATAGAAGAAGGGAAAGACGAGAGGAAGGAGTTGTTGCAAGGAGAGTGGAAAGATTACAAGAGGATGAGAAAAAGGCAGAGTATAAGAGAGAATTGGAGGAACGATTGGGCAAATATGAATTGGAGCAGATGGGGGATGTGGAAGGTGTGTGCAGCATATTTACAGAAGAAATATGTGCAGCATGTGATGTGGTGTGTGGGAGGAAGAGAAGACGGAGGGGGGTGCAAGGAACAGCGTGGTGGACTGAAGAGGTGAGACAGGCTGTGGCACAAAAGAAGAAAGCATACAATGAATGGATGAGAAATAGGGGCGTGGAAGAAGTTGAGAGGCGGAAGAAAGAGTTATATGTAGAAAGTAAGAGAGAGGTGAAAAGATTAGTAAGAGAGAGTAAGAAGAGAGTGGATGAGGAATTTGGAAGGAATTTGAGTGTAAAGTGGAGGGACTGTAAGAAAATGTTCTGGAAAGAGATGAAGAGAGTAAGACAGGGTGGAAATGAGGATAGCAGGGGAGTGAAAGATAAAAATGGTAGATTACTAGTGGAGAAGGGAGAAAAAGTGAGCAGATGGAGAGAACACTTTAAGGAATTGTTGAACATACAGGATGGAAGTAATGCAAGTATAAGTGGCTGGGGAATGGCTGGGAGAAGGAGGGAAGTGAGAAGACAGGAAGAAATCAGTAGGATAGAAGTTGTGGAAGCAGTGAAGAAAGTTAAATTGGGGAAAGCCCCAGGAATTGATGGAGTGTGTGGTGAAATGCTGAAGCATGGGGGAGAGATAGTAGTAGAATGGAAGTGGAAGATGTGCAGACTGGCCTTGGAGGAAGGTAGAGTCCCGGAGGATTGGAAGTCAGGTATAATTATTCCCTTGTACAAAGGAAAAGGGGAAAAAGAAGTGTGTGGTAATCATAGGGGCATTTGTCTTCTTAGTATAATAGGAAAAGTGTATGGTAGGATACTTATTGACAGAGTTAGAGAAAGAACAGAGGAATTAGTGGGAGAAGTACAGGGAGGCTTTAAGAAAAGAAGAGGTTGTGTAGATCAGATATTCATTCTTAGATCTTTAGTGGAAAAGTTTCTGGAGAAGGGAAAGAAGCTGTATGCGGCTTTCATGGATTTGGAGAAAGCATATGACAGGGTGGATAGACAAGGATTGTGGAAAGTATTAAGAATATATGGAGTAGATGGGAAGTTGTTGAGTGCTGTGAAGAGTATGTATGATGGTGCTAAGGCTGCAGTGCGTGTGGATGGTGAACTAAGTGAATTTTTCTCTTTGAAGGCTGGGTTGAAACAGGGATGTGTCATGTCTCCATGGTTGTTCAATCTGTACATGGATGGGGTAATAAAAGAGGTACAAGGTAGGGTAGTGGATGTTGGAGTGGCCCAGGTGAGAGAGGATAGTGTTTGGAAACTCCCTGTACTGTTGTTTGCAGATGATACTGTGTTGTTGAGTGAAGACGAAGGGGAGCTGCAAGGCTTGGTGGATGAGTTTGGGAGAGTGTGTAAGAAACGGAATCTAAAGGTGAATGTACGGAAGAGTAAAGTGATGGTCTTTGAGAGAGGTGAAGTCAGTGAATGTACAGCGAGGCTGGATGGTGAGGAATTGGCAAATGTGAGTACGTTTAAGTACTTGGGTAGTGTGATGAGTAAGGATGGAGGTTTGGAGGGCGAAGTGCTTGAAAGGGTACAGCAGGGAAGAAAGGTTGCTGGTTCCTTGAAAGCAGTGATAAGAAACATGGAAATGAGCATTGAAGTGAAAAAGTTACTACATGACAATATTGTGATACCAGCTCTAACGTATGGAAGTGAAGCTTGGACGTTGTTGGAAGGACACAAGTCAAGAGTGAGAGCAGTGGAAATTAGTTATTTAAGAGGAGCCTGTGGAGTCATATGGAGAGACAGGCTGACGAATGAGGATATAAAGAAGCGTTGTGGTGTGGATGTGGATGTGATAGGAAGCATTATGAGGAACACACTGAGGTGGTTTGGCCATGTGGAGAGGATGGAGGGTGAAGGACTGACGAAGAGAGTGTATGTGAGTAAGGTGGAGGGGGGAAGAGGGAGGGGGAGGCAGAGGATGAGATGGAGGGATGGGGTGGAGAGGTATACGAGAGAGGGGGGTGTGAGTTGGGAGCAGGGCAGTGAAATGGAGGGGGACAGGACGACGTGGAGGCAATTTGTTTCTGGCCACCCCAAACGGGATTGAGGCGTCTGGCAATAGATAGATAGATAGATAGTTATCAGCGCCCCCATCACTATCCTCCACTATATCGCACTTAATACCTCTCCCGACCCAACCGGCCCCTCTCTTTACATCAGTAAACAAGCTTGGCAAAGGGCCGGTTGGTGTATGTCATCACTCAGAACGCCAGTATAAGAATAATAATAATACAGTAATAATAATAATAATAATAATAATAATAATAATAACAACAGGTATTATTATTATTATTATTATCTATATTAAAATTAATAATAATAATCTATCTATCTATCTATAGCCCGACGCCCTAATCCCGCAAAGGGTGGCCGCAGACAAAATGCCTCCAAGTCGCTCTGTCACCCACCATTTGACTAACCTTCCCCCAACTCACCTCCCCCCTCCCTCATATACCTTTCAACTCCATCCCTTCACCTCATCCTTGGTCTACCTCTCCCTCTCCCTCCCTCCACCTCACCTACATACACCCTCTTAGTCAGTCTTTCATTCTCCATTCTCTTCACATGTCCAAACCGCCTCAGTGTATTTCTCCTAATCTTCTCAACCACATCCACATCCACCCCACAGAGTTCCTTCACTTCTTCATTCGTCAACCTGTCCCTCCACGTCACTCCACATGCTCCTCTCAAGTAACTCATTTCCACTGCTCTCACTCTTGACTCGCTTCCATACGTCAGGGTAGCAATCACAATACTATCATGCAGTGACTTCTTAACGTCCATACTCACCTCCCTATTTCTCATCACTTCTTTCAGTGTACCAACAACCTTCCTTCCCTGCTGTACCCTTTCACGCACTTCATCCCCCAAAGTTCCATCCTTACTCATCACATTACCCAAGTACTTGAATGCACTCACATTCTCCATATCCTCACCATCCAACCTCACTGCACACTCTGTGACTTCATTCCTCTCAAAAACCATAACTTTACTTTTGTTTACATTAACTTTCAGATTCCTCCTCCTACACACTGTCCCAAATTCATTCACCAAACCTTGCAACTCCCATTCATCTTCACTCAACAGTACTGTATCATCAGCAAACAGTAACACCAGAAGCTTCCAAATCTCACCCTCATTCATTAGAGTCACCCCCATATCCACTGCCCTACCCTGCACCTCCTTTACAACCCCATCCATGTATATATTAAACAGCCATGGAGACATCACACAACCCTGTTTCAGTCCCACATTGAGATAAAAGAACTCACTCAGCTCACCATCCACTCGCACCGTAGCCCTAGCTCCCTCGTACATACTCTTCACAGCACTCAACAATTTCCCCTCCACTCCATATATTTTTAATGCCTTCCACATACCTTGCCTATCTATTCTGTCATAAGCTTTCTCCAAGTCCATGAAGGCAGCATACACTTTCCTTCCCTTCTCTAGATACTTCTCCAGTAAACATCTTGGAACAAATATCTGATCTACACACCCTTTTCCCTTCCTAAATCCCCCTTGTTCTTCAACTAGCTCCTCTGTCATATGCCTAACCCTATCAATGAGTATTCTACCACATATTTTACCGGTCACACTAAGTAGGCAAATACCCCTATGGTTACCACATACTTCTCTCTCCCCTTTTCCTTTGTATAAAGGAACAATTATACCTGATTTCCAGTCCTCTGGAACCCTTCCCTTTTCCCAAGCCAATCTACACAACTTCCATATCCACTCCACAACAATCTCACCCCCATACCTAAGCATTTCACCACATACTCCATCAATTCCTGGGGCCTTTCCCAACTTAATCTTCTTCATCGCTTCCACTACTTCCGCCCTACTGATCTCTTCCTCCCTCCTCTCATCTCTTCTTCTCCCAGCCATTCCCCAACCACTTATACTCACACTGCTCTCACTCTCTACATTCAACAAATCCTCAATGTGCTCCTTCAATCTCCTCAGTTTCTCTCTCTTCTCCACCAACAATCTATTATTCCTATCTTTCACTCCCCTACTATTTCCCGTTTCACACTGCCTTACTTTCTTTACCTCCTTCCAAAACAATTTCTTACTCTCCCTCCATTTCACACTCAGATTCCTCCCAAACTCTTCATCCACTTTCTTTTTACTCTCCTACACCAGTCTCTTAACCTCCCTTCTCCTGCTCATATATACCTCTCTCTTCTCTCTCTTTCACCTTCTCCCCTACCTCTACTCGCTAACCATTCACTATATGCCTTCTTCTTTTGTTCCACAGCTCGTTTCACCTCATCATTCCACCATGCTGTCCCTTGCACACCCCTGCATCTCCTCCTCACTCCACAAACCATCTCACACGCTGCGCCTATCTCTTCCGTGAATATCTTACATACGTCTTCCACCCCTTCCATCTGCTCTAGCTCATACCTTCCCAACCTTTCTTCCACTATGCTCTTATACTCTGTCATTTTCTCACTATCTTGCAATTTCTCCACTCTTTCTCACAGGAGTTGCTTCCTCCTGTCTTCCCCTTCGTCTCCTCAACCACTTTCTTTGCAGCTCTACCTTGGCCCTCACTAAGTGATGGTCCGAGACTCCATTCCCCCACCCTCTCCACATTCTTGCATCCAACACTTGTCTTCTCATTTGCTCATCCACACACACGAAGTCTATCATTGCCTTTCGTTTAACAAGTTCACCATCCATCCTCCTCATTACTCTCCATGTATACCGGTGGATCATCTTATGCTGAAAGTAGGTGTTGGCTATTGCCAACCCCTTACCAGCACAGATGTCCACCAAAGCACTACCATTCCCATCTACGTCAGCTGGCACACCCCACTGACCAACCACTCCATCCACTCGTACATTCCCAACTTTGCCATTCATGTCTCCAATCAACAGTACTCTCTCGCTCCTCTCAAACTTGTCCATACACGCTTCTACTCTCGCCCAAAACTCATCTTTCACTCTTGCCACTCGACCCTCTGTCGGGGCATACACACATACAATCGCCCATGCTTGTATACCTACTTTCATCCTCACCCATACAATCCTTGCACCCACTGTTCTATACTCTCTTATATTCTCCTTCCACTTCTTGCTTATCATCAGACATACTCCCTCTCTTGCCCTCTCATTCTCATTGACTCCCGCACATATACCTAAACCATATTCCCATTCTCTCATCCTTTCACCTTTCCATTTAGTTTCAGTCAATCCACATATATCCACTTTTGCATCCTCAAGCACCTGAACAATCTCTCTCTCTTTCACTTCATCATTCACTCCTCTCACATTCCACGTTCCTACCCTAAGAATGTCCTTTGTCTGTTCCTTAGTCGTCAATGTATGGTCCGTCCGGGTCCGAGGCGCTTTATTCGCTTTTTTAGTTAGTTCTTTTTACGGGGTGGGGCACTAACCCACCACCAACCCTTTTAGTCGCCTCGTATGACAAGCAGGGATACTGAGGTTCACAGCTTGGGCAGCTGGATTCAGTAGGAACAAGGTCCTTTAGGATTCGGAGAAATGAAGCACACTTGGTGACAAATCACCGGGTATGATGTATTATGAAATACACCAATATGTTATGGAATATACATCATCCATATAATGGAAACATATATGGATAGATATTCTGATAAACAATGGAACATGAGAGATGTGATGATGTCATATGAGAGAGAGAGAGAGACTGGGGTGGTGTATACCAAGTCATTGCCTATCATTATTATTATTAATATACTGGCGTTCTGAGTGACGACATACACTGACCGGCCCTTTGCCAAGCTTGTTTACTGATGTAAAGAGAGGGGCCGGTTGGGTCGGGAGAGGTATTAAGTGCGATATAGTGGGGGATAGTGATAGGGGCGCTGATAACGATAAGAGTCTATATTAATTTCTGCGTCCCGCGATTCCATATTTTCAGTGATTTATAAAGGCATTGAAGCTGTCCTACACGGAGATCCATGAGACACAGCTAATGTTTCACACGTAAAGGTATACTTAGGGTGGCTGATGTATGATAACTATAACTGCGACATCTTTCAATACATCTTTTGTCACTTTGGCTGCATTTATATTCGTATTGGCATTCCTTATTAACATGAGCCAAATAAATGTTGTTTCTGGTCATATTATAATCACTCCCCTATTTACATAATATAAACAGCCATTATGGCGTCTGGAATACATACCCACCACTCACGTCCGTTCTGACAAGACCAATGGCCGTTCATTCATAGATAGTTACGCTACTACCGCGATGCTGCCACATCTTGACAGGGGGTAACACGGGGTACTGGAACTCTTTGAGGCAACTGTACCCCCAAAATAGATATAAGAAAAAAAAACACAGAAAGAGCCAAGTGACACTACCTTCCCTGTCTACTACTATAGTCTCACAAATCTTAAACCCAGGTTTGGGTGGGGTCTGGCGCTGGGTGCAGCCATGCCATACTTCCTAAACGAGCGATGAGTAGATTCTGTTATATATGTAATAGGCATCACAGATAGGTACACACATACTAATACAATATAAACGTAAGTATTCTAGCATATAAAAGGAAGGTAAACGTGTAATGCATATGGCTCTTGTACATCAATAAAGAAACGTGTCATACATATTTTACAGTGGTGCTGAAAAATATGTAGTTACTTTTACCGACTTTCACGGTAGTTCTAAGTTGGGTAAGTAATGTAACAATTACGTTTATAATATAATTTGAAGGAATCAGTAGAACATACGCTATTTTCTTAATAGAAATAAATAAGTTAAAACACTCACGAGCGGCAACACCAGGCCCATACTGGGAGTTAATCCATTGGAGGGAGATTTAAGCTTCTGTCAGGTGCTTCCACTATTCACTTTCTATGTTGATGCAGACACAATGGCAGCTACGCCAACTCGCTCGCATCTACATAGTCAAGCCAAAGAAATGGCCTTCAACGTAAGCCAGTATTTTCTGCAGGAGAAGCAGTACGGAGGAATTTTCGATGATGTTTCAAGGGCAATTCATCGAACAGCTGCAGCAACAGGACTTAGCAAGAGCAGGATTGAAGCAATACGCAGAGAAGCAAGAGATAATGAAGAAAACAACTCTCCAGAGTTTACGTCTCCCAAGAAAAGGCATGCTGTAAGAGAAGAGGAATAGGCCTATCGGGGAAACCTCTTAAAAAAAAAAAAAACGCGCCGTGACTTTTACCTCTTGGGTGGTGTGGAAAGAAAGTCTAAGTTTTAATATGTAGAGTGTAATTTAAAGGCTATAACCAGGTAAAAAATCATAAATTATATGAGAGAGAGAGAATGCGACTTTTAAATTCATTATTTTGATTATATTTATAACTTAAACTAGTTTGTCTTTACACACACACACATACACAAACACACACACACACACACACACACACACACACACACACAGAAGTGGGTGAAGTCATGTCAGGCCAGGTGGCGAGATGGGACCGGACGAACTCTAACGGTGTCAGGTCAGCCACTAGCCAATGAGAGTATAGGAAACAAGGCAACGCTGTACGCCGGGAAATCCCCGGCTAGACTCCACCCAAACCTGGGTTTTAGATTGGTGAGACTATAGACAAATGCTGAAGGTACTGGAGTGGGCAGCCGCGCTTCTCCTAAACCCATGCAGTTATTACATGATTTCCATAGCATCGGGTCTAACACACCCAACAGATGCCCAGAAGGGTTAATACCCCCCAGTGCTGAACAATGTTTTACCGTACTGGTGCCAATAACGTCGAGTTACTGTGAGCTATAAAAAACTGTGAACAATTATAGGAAGGGAATAAAGGTCACTGGTATGTTTACATGACCCTACGCTACCATCCCAAGCAGTCAGGCAGCCACTTTACCTCGGATGTATTTGTCCATATGGCACATGCATTGTAATTTTATTAATTCTTCCGCGAATCACAGGCTGGGTTTAGGAAGCTACGATACACACTGCCAGGTGTGCCAGACAATTCTCTTCACATCTGAAAACTTGATAAAGTGATCCTGGGGCCGACCAGGGGAGCACGCAAATTTCTGAACCTATGGCCACTGAGGGGTTAAGCTGTACCTATGATTGTTTGTTCCCAGCATAATAGAAGAAGCTTACTCAACTACTCAAAGGTGGATTTCATTTCCCAATTTCCCAACTGTAGGTCATATTGGGTTAGGTTAAATTATTAGGTGCAGTTAAGCTGGGTTAGGTTAGGTTTAGTTAAACACTTAGGACAGTCCCTTCCGCCACTGCGCTGACGAATCAAACGAGCAGTCACAGCGGAACAGCTAAAAACAACAGGGAACAGATTCAACAAGAAACGTTTATTTGCCACCCCAGAAATGATAAAAAAAATATAACAGACTACCAGGAATAAGTGTTTTGGTAAGGTGTTTCTACTGCTTAAAGTATACGTTTAGCGAATGAGCAAACAAGAACATCTCCCAGGTGATGGTTTCCCTTTCTTATCAATCGCCTCATCAAACTCCACCCTACTACCCTCGGGGGAGGGTCATGAGCAGGAGGCTCGGGTAGGGGCAGACTCACTCATACTTACCTATGGCTCGCTCGCTAGTAACCAGACACTCGCTGTTTAAAAGGGAGCTAGCATACAGATAATTTCGTTATCACTGTACCACTGTATCATTCAGTCACAATCTGGATATGCCAAAATCTGGATATTCTGAACATAGATAATCAAGCTTTCATTGTAATTCGTTAGGCAATTGGTCTCCACTTCACGCAACCCTATTGCATAATGAGGCCAGAATGTATACCATGATATAGTGTCAACAATCCATGTGATCATATGCTACACTCAACACTATCTTTACTCACCCAGTAAAGTAGGCTGGCAGGCACAGGAATTTCAAGTGCCTTCCTGTAATTTTGTTAAGATTAAAAGAGGTGTCAAACCATCTGATGCCAGAAAGCTGATGCTATACCTGTATAATGAGTGATATACGATGCTACTATTCACGTGTTTTGGCTGGGCTAGAGATCCAATGCCTGCAACCTTGACCCATGTGAGACTGCTTCCTTGTCCATGTTAACAGCTGACGCAATACACGCCGTTAATGACGCAGCTCATGTTATGCAGATCTTATCTTTACTTAATAAATTTTTAACAGCAAAATTTTGAAGGTAAATACAAATACAACCCATTTAACTTGAATCTGTTCCTAACTTTTATGTAATTTACATCTGAATCACTGCAAAAAGAACCAGTTCAGCAGATGATCTTTCATGACGACCATTTGTTTTGATTAGTGGCTGTAATTTTTCAGTCATATATAGCCAGACTGTGTTTACATACTGCCCTACACACATTCTGAGTCCCAAACTCCAGCCTTGACCCACTGAAAATTGCAAGTCTGTGGTAAAAAAACTGCAATTTGGTAAATATTTGATGTGCCATAAAAAACTAAGATGTTCAAATTTAATCACACTAAATTTAAGATTCTAGTGTAGTTTAACCCCTAGCCACTGGGGAATGGTTATATCCAATGTGAAATTGGTGGTCTGGGGATGCAGGGTGACGGATGTAACCACAAGTGTTTTCGTGCCACAGTTTGAAGTGCCACTTGATCTCATCGCCAAAGGGTTGGGATAGACTCCCCCCACCAGAAGCAAGCATACCTCAGTTGTCTATGTGACTCTGCTAGGTGATGGATGATGTTTTCTTAAACCTCTTGTCTGATTCTGTTCCCGCCTCATGTGGACCCCTTGCCTCATCCACCCCTGCCAAGCTGTCCAAGGGTACTAGGAAAGGGCTCAGTGATAGTGCCATTAGGTAAGCCTTGGATGCAACTGTGTCTAGTTTATCTAGTAATGGAGAAGTTATCATGTTGCGAGTGAAGCCAAAGTCGGCCTTGTGCATATGCACAAATACATCTTGCCTCGTGTGCCAAAAGTTACATATCATCTTCTTGTCCTTACAGGGGATGCTTTTATTAGCAAGAAGAAGAGTTGTTGTGTAATGTGGTTTTTAATTTGTTTCCCTAACTGCTATACTTTCAGAGATATTAAGGTTTGAAAACGGCAGTTTTAGGAAAATCTGTCATACTGAGAGGATGACGGCAGTATGAACAGCCCAGTGTCCAGGGGGTTAAGTTACCAAGTGACACAGTTCAAGATGTACTCCAAGATGTTGTATCATAAGTTAAGAATATGTATTTACATTAACATGTAAAATACAGCTTAGTAACATAACTGTTCTTATTTAGCATGTTTTCTATTAGCAGCAGTCTCTGACTGATCTTGTTTGGGTAAGTTTGTAAGTGATTTTAGTTAGGTTAAGAGGTCACAGAATGTGACCTCTGGGAACAGGGACTGAGTAGGGAGGCTGCCACACATCAAGCAGTGTGGAGGGCCACCATTAGGTGACCAAGACCAATGCATGCAAGCACGCTGGAGACTTTATGAATGATGCGATATGATACAAGTTTCCTGATGCCCACCTGTTTCATATATAAAAGAACCTACTTCTGCGATGTAATGAATAAAGATCTTGCAAGTAAAGTAGTGTACAGTTATTTGTTTAAGTTGTCACTGACTTTTTATTTAAACCCTCATAGACAGAGGTCTCCCTGATGGTTTATAACATAACATAACATAACACCATTCCAATACACACTTCCATCCACCCACAGAAACATATATAAACAAACACATACACACTTCACTCACAAACATGGCCCTAAGTAGTTTAGGCCAAGCATGGTCCTCAACTGCCCTCCACCAACCATCCACAAATCAGAGGTCCAGCTAAACAGAACAGACAGAGTACACTTGAGTCTATACTGAGACCATCACTCAACACTTAAGAACATACAAACACACGACAGGTAATGCCACAGATGATACATGTCCATACTGCCAGGCTGCCACACATGCAATGACACTCATATTTACAGACTGTGTAGCACTGGTAGCAGACAGATAGAGACACACAACAATTCTGAGGTGGGAGACCTCTGGTTAGATCTGGAAAGGGCGATTGGTTTCCTTCGTTTTTCTAGTGTTTTGTGTCAATGACACCATGGGTAACCCAACAACAACAACATCAGAATTATGACCAAATGGTGAATAAGTTAAGAATTAGTTTATATGGTGGTGGCTGACCTGGTCCCTGGGGTGGCGTGAGTCATCTGGTTGGGGTCGCTGTTGCCGCCTCTCCTTGGTCATCAGGCCTTGTTGTACATGCTTGTCCTGATCTCCTACAAATATATCACACACATTAGTCATGCTGATATTGCAAAAGCTACACATTTATAAAAAAAAAAAAAAAAAAAAAAAAAAAAAAAAAAAAAAATCAACCAATCCTACGTTGCCCCATGAGGAGCGTAGAAGCCCGGGGCTAGGCAAGTTGGTCCTGATATTTAAGATAGAGTGACCAGCCCACTCATCGCTGTGTGGCATTGCATGAGCAACAAACCCCAACCACCCTTTGGATATAAACCTTCACCGGCTCAATCCAACTGGAGCGCCGTAATTACCCACTAAACCACCAGGCGCCAAAATTTGGTTATATGGTTACCACCAAGCACAGTAAATGGTTTCCTGGTGTACAAGAAACCATTTGGCTCGTCACTCAATGCAGAGTCACCCACAGGCATAAGGAAGAGGAAAGAATGAAGGAAAGAAAGACAGAAGTGGGAGTGTAAAGCCACTCGTAGGCAGAAGGACAAGGAAAGAATGAAGGAAAGAATGACAGAAGAGGATGTAAGAAAAGAAGAAAAGTAAAAAACAATATCTCCCCCCCCCAAACATGTACTTACTCAAACACATGCATGCATGCATGCACACATGAACGAACAGCCGGAGAGAGCATACGTCCCAGCCATCGCTGTTAACCTTAAGTAGTTTCAGGAATTTTGTCTGTCCTGTCTCCTAAGGTCTTGTTTTAAATTTAAAATAATGAAAGTTAATAGATTACCAAAAATGTAAAGATTTATTGGCTAGAGTACACATGAATGTTTGTAGTTTTTTTCGGTAACAGTTGTTTTGGTACTTAACCAACATCAAACATGGTCGAAAATGTAAACAATGAGGGACTCGAATTTCAAGGATTTGATACAAATACCAAATATGAATTGGAGCAGATGGGAGACGTGGAAGGTGTGTGTAAGATATTTACAGAAGAAATATGTGCAGCATGTGATGTGGTGTGTGGAAGGAAGAGAAGACGGAGGGGGGTGCAAGGAACAGCGTGGTGGACTGAAGAGGTGAAACAGGCTGTGGCACAAAAGAAGAAAGCATACAATGAATGGATGAGAAATAGGGGCGTGGAAGAAGTTGAGAGGCAGAAGAGAGAGTTATATGTGGAAAGGAAGAGAGAGGTGAAAAGATTAGTAAGAGAGAGTAAGAAGAGAGAGTGGATCAGGAATTTGGAAGGAATTTGAGTGTAAAGTGGAGGGACTGTAAGAAAATGTTCTGGAGAGAAGTGAAAAGAGTAAGACAGGGTGGAAGTGAAGTTAGCAGGGGAGTGAAAGATAAACATGGTAGATTACTAGTGGAGAAGGGAGAAAAAGTGAGCAGATGGAGAGAACACTTTAAGGAATTGTTGAACGTAGAGGATGGAAGTAATGCGAGTATAAGTGGCTGGGGAATGGCTGGGAGAAGGAGGGAGGTGAGAAGACAGGTAGAAATCAGTAGGATAGAGGTTGTGGAAGCAATGAAAGAAAGTGAAAATGGGGAAAGCCCCAGGAATTGATGGAGTGTGTGGTGAGATGCTGAAGCATGGGGGAGAGATAGTAGTAGAATGGATGTGGAAGATGTGCAGATTGGCCTGGGAGGAAGGTAGAGTCCCGGAGGATTGGAAGTCAGGTATAATTATTCCCTTGTACAAAGGAAAAGGGGGAAAAAGAAGTGTGTGGTAATCATAGGGGCATTTGTCTTCTTAGTATAATAGGAAAAGTGTATGGTAGGATACTTATAGACAGAGTTAGAGAAAGAACAGAGAAATTAGTTGGAGAAGAACAGGGAGGCTTTAGGAAGGGAAGAGGTTGTGTAGATCAGATATTCATTCTTAGATCTTTAGTGGAAAAGTTTCTAGAGAAGGGAAAGAAGTTGTATGCGGCTTTCATGGATTTGGAGAAAGCATATGACAGGGTGGATAGACAAGGATTGTGGAAAGTGTTAAGAATATATGGAGTAGATGGGAAGTTGTTGAATGCTGTGAAGAGTATGTATGATGGTGCTAAGGCTGCAGTGCGTGTGGATGGTGAACTAAGTGAATTTTCTCTTTGAAAGTTGGTTTGAAACAGGGATGTGTCATGTCTCCATGGTTGTTCAATCTGTACATGGATGGGGTAATAAAAGAGGTACAAGGTAGGGTAGTGGATGTTGGAGTGGCCCTGGTGAGAGAGGATAGTGTTTGGAAACTCCCTGTACTGTTGTTTGCAGATGATACTGTGTTGTTGAGTGAAGATGAAGGGGAGCTGCAAGGCTTGGTGGATGAGTTTGAGAAAGTGTGTAAGAAACGGAACCTAAAGGTGAATGTAGGGAAGAGTAAAGTGATGGTCTTTGAGAGAGGTGAAGTCAGTGAATGTATAGCGAGGTTGGATGGTGAGGAATTGGAAAATGTGAGTACGTTTAAGTATTTGGGTAGTGTGATGAGTAAGGATGGAGGTTTGGAGGGTGAAGTGCTTGAAAGGGTACAGCAGGGAAGAAAGGTTGCTGGTTCCTTGAAAGCAGTGATAGAAACAGGGAAGTGAGCATGGAAGTAAAAAAGTTACTACATGACAGTATTGTGATACCAACTCTAACGTACGGAAGTGAAGCTTGGACGTTGTTGGAAGGACACAAGTCAAGAGTGAGAGCAGTGGAAATGAGTTATTTAAGAGGAGCTTGTGGAGTCACGTGGAGAGACAGGCTGACGAATGAGGATATAAAGGAGCGTTGTGGTGTTGATGTGGATGTGATAGGAAGCGTTGTGAGGAACACACTGAGGTGGTTTGGCCATGTGGAGAGGATGGAGGGTGAAAGACTGACGAAGAGAGTGTATGTGAGTGAGGTGGAGGGTGGAAGAGGGAGGGGGAGACCGAGGATGAGATGGAGGGATGGGGTGGAGAGGTATATGAGAGAGGGGGGTGTGAGTTGGGAGCAGGGTAGTGAAATGGCGGGGGACAGGGCGACTTGGAGGCGATTTGTTTGTGGCCACCCCAAACGGGATTGAGGCGTCTGGCAATAGATAGATAGATAGACCAATGTCATGGACCTGGTTAAAACATTAATTATGAGGATTAGTGAACTTGAAAAGAAAGTAGAGAATCTAGTGATAAAGGATGTGTCTGAAAATACGGATACTACCATACAGAGTCTGATCCAGTCCAATGAGATAGCGAATGAAGAGATTAGAAATTTGAAGCGTGAAAAAGTCGAATTGAGGAGGAAACTAGAAGAGAGTACTAATAAAACGGAGAAGGTGAGTAGCGTAGTAAAAGAACATAAGGCAAAGTGGGCACACATAGAAGAAGAACAGAAACAAGTGGTCAGCTTAAGAGAGATCATCCAGGAAGAAAGGGAAATGAACATGAAAAAAATGGAAGAAAATGTAGTGAAAATACTGAAGAAAAAAGAGAAAATAGTGAGAGAAACTGTAGAAAGGAACAGATGTGTGGTAGTATTTGGAAACAGGGAAGAGGAAGAAAAGGTTAGGTTCGTAAGACTCGAGAGAGACATGAACCTGGTGAGAGGAATATTAGGCAAGATTGACCCCAAAGGAGACAAGTGGGTAAAAGAAATTGAGGATGTACGGAGGATAGGGCCTTATAAGAAAGGGGAAACAAGACCAATGAGAGTCAAGTTTACATCAGAAAGTGTAATAAATGAGATACTTAAAGTGACCTGGAAATTAAGCAAAGAGGCAGGGATGGAAAATATTATAATAAGAAAAGATCTGAATGAAGAAGAACGAGAAGTTTTAAAATCATTAAAGGAAGAAGTAAAGGAAAAAAAGGATAAGAGGACAGAGGAAGAATGTAATACTTTTTTTTGGAGAGTATTGGATATGAAAGTAAGGAAGTGGTATTTAAGGAAATAGAAGTGAAGGAGACTAAGAGGGATGGCTGTGAAAGATCAGAAGTTGAGGAAGTGGTACAGACAGAGAGTAGGAGAGAAGAGGGTATAAAAAACATCAAAAATAATTTGAAGGTGATATATACTAATGTTGATGGTTTCATATCGACAAGGATCGAAATTAACGATTTCTTGTGAGAACATGAACCTGATGTCATGTGCTTTGTAGAGACCAAATTAAGAGAAGATATTGATGTTCATTTGGGAGATGGTAAATACAAACTGTGGAGAAAAGACAGAAAAGAAAAAAAGGAAGGAGGAGTGATGATAGCAATGAAAAACAACATAAATGTAGATACTGTGGAATTGGGAGAAGGCAGGGCTGAAGTGATATATATGAAATTAGAAACTGGAGAGAATGTTAAGAGAGATATGGCGGTAGTGTATGTTCCCCCAAAGACGAGAGCATGGAAGGATGACGAATATCATGAGATGTTGTCAGATATGGCTAGCTATTTGCAAAAAATAATTAAGAAAAGCAATAATACAACTTTGGTGGGTGACTAACTGTAAAGAGGTGAACTGGGAGGAATGGTACTCGGGAGGCGGCGAGGATTCGTGGGGCACTATGTTAATAAATATAATAATGAATAATGTGATGACGCAATGAGTCAAAGACGAGACACGGTTTCGAGGTGAGGACACACCAGCAAGGTTAGATTTACTGTTCACCAAAGAACCCGATGTAACAGAATAATTGAAATATCTCTGTCCTTTAGGAAAAAGTGATCATGTGGTCAATGAGTTCCAGATGTTAATAGGGAACGTCGAGCCAAGAGACGAGCTTCATAGACAGGGAAGATACAACTTTGGGAAAGCAAATTTTACAGGATTGAGAAACTTTTTTGAAAATGCGGATTGGAGAAAATTCAGAGAAACAAGAGAGATACAGAGGAAGTGGGATATATTTCTAGACCTCTATAATTTGGGAGTGGAAAAATTTGTACCAAGAGTAAGAGGGAAAGAAAACAGGAAAAAAGAGTGGTTTAATAGAAGGTGTATGATAGCAAAAAAAGAGAGAGATAAGGCGTGGAACAACTGGAGAAAGAGAGGTAACAACAGAACAAAGGAAGAATATAAAAGAACAAGAAATGAATACACAAGAATACATAGAGAAGAAGAATGGAATTTTGAAAAAGGTATAATAGACAAATGCAAGGATGAACCCAAACTGTTTTATTGATTTGTTAATGGCAAACTGAAACAAAAGGAAGGAATCACCAAACTGAAAGTAGAAGGAGAGGTCTTTAAGGATGCGGCAATGCAAGGAGAAATAATGAACAAACGTTTCCAGTCAGTTTTCACTAAAGAAAAGGAGCTTGTGGAAGGGGAGGGAGTGATTAGAAATGTTCCGGTGATATAAGATATAAAAGTGGAGGTACAGGAAGTGTATAAATTACTGGAAACTCAAGATGTAAGGAAAGCCCCAGGACCTGATGGAATTCCTAAATGGGTACTGAAGGAATGCAGAGAACAACTGGCGGATAAAATTCACAGTTTAATCGTATGCTCACTGGAAGAGGGGAAAGTGCCACAAGAATGGAAGAGGGCAAATGTGGTACCAATTTACAAGGGAGGAAACAGGGAAGAACCCCTGAATTATAGACCAGTGTCTCTAACCAGCATGGTTGCAAAATTGTGTGAGAGAATCCTGAAAGATAGATGGATAAAATATCTGGAAGAGATGAATATTTTGGCTGAATGTCAGTTTGGATTCAGAAGTGGAAGGTCATGTGTTTCTAACTTGTTGAGCTTTTACTCAAGAGCGATTGACGTGGTACAGGAGAGAGATGGTTGGGTGGATTGTGTGTACTTAGACTTAGAGAAGGCCTTTGACAAGGTACCTCATAAGAGACTAATGTGGAAACTAGAATATATAGGAGGACTGAAGGGGAAACTTCTGGAATGGATGAGAGACTTTTTGAGAGACAGACAAATGAGAACAGTAATAAAGGATAGGATGTCTGGATGGAGGGAAGTAACAAGTGGAGTCCCTGCCCCGCTCCCAACTCACACCCCCCTCTCTCATATACCTCTCCACCCCATCCCTCCATCTCATCCTCAGCCTCCCCCTCCCTCTTCCCCCCTCCACCTCACTCACATACACTCTCTTCGTCAGTCTTTAACCCTCCATCCTCTCCACATGGCCAAACCACCTCAGTGTGTTCCTCATGACGCTTCCTATCACATCCACATCAACACCACAACGCTCTTTTATATCCTCATTCGTCAGCCTGTCTCTCCATGTGACTCCACAGGCTCCTCTTAAATAACTCATTTCCACTGCTCTCACTCTTGACTTGTGTCCTTCCAACAATGTCCAAGCTTCACTTCCATACATTAGAGTTGGTATCACAATACTGTCATGTAGTAACTTTTTCACTTCCATGCTCACTTCCCTGTTTCTTATCACTGCTTTCAAAGAACCAGCAACCTTTCTTCTCTGCTGTACCCTTTCGAGCACTTCATCTTCCAAACCTCCATCCTTACTCATCACACTACCCAAGTACTTAAACGTACTCATATTTTCCAATTCCTCACCATCCAACCTCGCTGTACATTCACTGACTTGACGTCTCCCAAAGATCATCACTTTACACTTCCCTACATTCACCGTTAGATTCCGTTTCTTACACACTCTCCCAAACTCATCCACCAAGCCTTGCAGCTCCCCTTCGTCTTCACTCAACAACACAGTATCATCTGCAAACAACAGTATAGGGGTTTCCAAACATTATCCCCTCTCACCAGGGCCACTCCAACATCCACTACCCTACCTTCTACATCTTTTATTACCCCATCCATGTACAGATTGAACAACCATGGAGACATGACACATCCTTGTTTCAACCCAGCCTTCAATGAGAAAAATTCACTTAGTTCACCATCCACATGCACTGCAGCCTTAGCACCATCATACATACTCTTCACAGCACTCAACAACTTCCCATCTACTCCATATATTCTTAATACTTTCCACAATCCTTGTCTATCCACCCTGTCATATGCTTTCTCCAAATCCATGAAAGCCGCATACAACTTCTTTCCCTTCTCCAGAAACTTTTCCACTGAAGATCTAAGAATGAATATCTGATCTACACAACCTCTTCCCTTCCTAAAGCCTCCCTGTTCTTCTCCAACTAATTCCTCTGTTCTTTCTCTAACTGTCAATAAGTATCCTAACATACACTTTTCCTATTATAATAAGAAGACAAATGCCCCAATGATTACCACACACTTCTTTTTCCCTTTTCCTTTGTACAAGGGAATAATTATACCTGACTTCCAATCCTCCGGGACTTTACCTTCCTCCGAGGCCAATCTGCACATCTTCCACATCCATTCTACTACTATCTCTCCCCCATGCTTCAGCATTTCACCAGACACTACATCAATTCCTGGGGCTTTCCCCAACTTAACTTTCTTCACTGCTTCCACAACTTCTATCCTACTGATTTCTTCCTGTCTTCTCACCTCCTTCCTTCTCCCAGCCATTCCCCAGCCACTTATACTTGCATTACTTCCATCCTGTATGTTCAACAATTCCTTACAGTGTTCTCTCCATCTGCTCACTTTTTCTCCCTTCTCCACTAGTAATCTACCATTTTTATCTTTCACTCCCCTGCTAACCTCACTTCCACCCTGTCTTACTCTCTTCACCTCTTTCCAGAACATTTTCTTACAGTCCCCCCACTTTACACTCAAACTCCTTCCAAATTCCTCATCCACTCTCTTCTTACTCTCTCTTACTAATCTTTTCACCTCTCTTTCTTTCTTTCTACATACAACTCTCTCTTCCGCCTCTCAACTTCTTCCACGCCCCTATTTCTCATCCATTCATTGTATGCTTTCTTCTTTTGTGCCACAGCCTGTCTCACCTCTTCAGTCCACCACGCTGTTCCTTGCACCCCCCTCTGTCTTCTCTTCCTCCCACACACCACATCACATGCTGCACATATTTCTTCTGTAAATATCCTGCACACACCTTCCACGTCCCCCATCTGCTCCAATTCATATTTGCCCAATCATTCCTCCACTTCTCTCTTATACTCTGCCTTTTTCTCATCCTCTTGTAACCTTTCCACTCTCCTTGCAACTACTACTTCCTCTCGTCTTTCCCTTCTTCTATTTTTCCATCTTACTTGGATCCTAATTCTGGCCACCACCAAGTAGTGGTCAGAAAGTCCACTCCCCCAACCTCTATAAGCTCTTGCATCCATTATACATCTTCGCATCCTTTTATCCATACACATATAATCAATCATTGTCTTCCTTTCATTTAGTTCACCACCCACCCTTCTCATCACTCGCCATGTATACCTATGGATCATTTTATGCCTGAAAAGGGTATTGGCTATCACCAACCCCCTCCCAGCACAAATGTCCACTAACACACTCCCATTCTCATCTACCTCAGCAGGCACACCCCACTCACCAATTATTCCATCCACCTTCACATTCCCTACTTTACCATTCATATCACCGATCAAAAACACTCTCTCATTCCTTCCAAACTTTTCCATGCACACTTCCACATCTGTCCAGAACTCTTCTCTCACTCTGCTAGCACGATCTTGCATTGGCGCATACACACACACAATTGACCACATTTGTATTCCAACTTTCAACTTTACCCACACAATCCTTGACCCAAGTGATCCATACTGTCTTATGCTCTTCTTCCATCTTTTACTCACAACTATACATACTCCTTCCTTTGCCCTCTCATTCTCACCTACTCCTGCACATATACCCCATCCATACTCTCATTCTCTAACACTTTCTCTTCCCCATTTTGTTTCAGTTACTCCACATACATCCACTTTCGCACCCTCAAGCACCTGGACAATCTCTCTCTTTCACCTCATCATTCGCTCCTCTTACATTCCATGTTGCCATTACCAAGTCCTTTGTCCAGTCCTTACAACACTGGTTAATGATACTGGTCGGCAGTTAAGGGGATTTTGTCTATTCCCTTTCTTGAATAAGGGAACAATGTTTGCTTTCTTCCAAATATCAGGTAGTTTACCTTGAACCAAGGATTCCTTGAAAATTAAAGATTATGGTCTATTTAACTCCCCTGCACATTCATGTAGCACCCAACACGAAATTTCATCTGGACCATTTGCTTTTCCTTTGTCTAATTTACTTAGCTCCTCCTGTACTTCTTTTTGTGATATTTGTAAATCCAGTAATATGTTTGGGCATGCATGTTCCATATCATCCCTCTCAAAATTATTTTCTTCTGTAAACACTGACTGGAAATTCTTATTTAGTGCTTTACTAATGTCTTTCTCTTGTGTATAGATGATCCCTTCATCCATAATGGATTGTATTTTATCTTTTACTTTGGTTTTGCTTCAGATATAGCTATAAAATAGCTTCGGTTGATCACTACTTTTATTTATGATGTTCTCAAACTGTTTTGGGGCTTCTCTCCTTATTCTTGTGTATTCATTTCTTGCCTGTTTATAGTTGTTATATGCACTCTCACTATTGCGTCTTCTGTATCTATTCCACAGCGAGTCTCTTTTTTTTTTCTTTTGATTTTTTACATTCTTTATTAAACCATTTCTTTATTTTCATTTCTGTTTCTTTGTGCTCAGGGATGTACTTCTGGACTCCTATTTCATAAAGTTCACACTATTTTCTATATACAACATTTAAATCTTGTCCTCTAAGCTCTTTTTCCCAATCAGTTTCTAAGATGTATTTCTTTAGGTCACGATCGTTGCCTTTCTTGTAGTTAAGGCTCTTTTTGTAACTCTCATTTCTGGTAACTATGTCATATGCAATCTGAAGTTGCAATTTAATACTGCATGGTCGCTTTTGCCGAATGGAGGGTGATACATAATATTGTCAATATAATTTTCTTGCCTAGTAAATATAAGATCTAGTACTGATGGTACATCAAGTCCTCTTTTTCTGGTGCTTTCCTTTACATATTGTGTTAGGAAAAAGTCCTGCACAAGGTCCAGGAGCTTTTGGTTCCAACAGCTTTCCTGGCTTTTTATATGTAAAGTATTCCAATTTATATTTGTACTGAAATCTCCAGTTAGTATAATTCTTTCAGATTTCTCCTCCATTCTATGTAGTAATGCTCTTAAACTTTGAATTGTACTCTCTGCCAGGTCTTCATATTTGCCTCTTTCCCAAGTGTTAGATTTGGTTGGCGTGTATAAATCTGCCACAATTACTTTCCCTTCAGATGTGTTAATCTCTACTGCAATCAGTTCTACTTCTGAGGGTATATCTAGTTTTATTTCTTTGACTTGCAGATTTTTCTTTGTTGATATTATAATTCCTTCTTTTTTTAAGTTCCTATATGTTCTCCATATATTGTATTCCTCAAAGTTTAGAGTATCATTTGATATCCTTGATGTTAATTTTGTTTCAGTCAGGCATATTATATGTGGTTCATTTTCTCTGATGTAATCATTCTTCTCTAATAATTTTGATACCATTCCATCTACAACAGGGTACATCAACTTAATCATCTTGTTTACATACTTGTCATGACTTAGGTCTACTACCGTCCTCATTTTTATTCACTCCTGGTTATCTACCACTTTCATACCTGCAATCCAATTACTTTGTAAAAAAAATGTGTTTTTCTCTTCCTCTGATCTCTCCTCATTCTTTGTTTTGTGTCCTCCCTCTTCTCTTTTAGTAATCCCAGTTCCTCTTGATTTAGGCATCTTTTTATCCATACATTTTTGAATTCCTCTTTTTCCATAAGTCTGCTTGCATTTTTTTGTATCTCCTCCACAGTGTTTACTGTATACTCTGGAAGGTTACTTTAAGGGGCCTTGACTTATTTTTCTTATATTTCCCTAGCCTTTTGTGTTCCTCTATGTCATTACTACAGATTTCCTCTGATACTTCCTTCAATATGCTCATTATATTTGCCATCTCCTTCTTGTCTCTCATAATCTTGTTTTTTATTTCTTCCTCCTCTATACCAATGCTTACTACAGATTTACTGATATCTGCTGAATCTTTGACCAATTTTGGTGTGTGTGTGTGTGTGTGTGTGTGTGTGTGTGTGTGTGTGTGTGTGTGTGTGTGTGTGTGTGTGTGTGTATTTACCTATTTGTAGTATACAGGAATTGAGCAATGCTCGTGTTGTCCTGTCTCCATATCCACATTTATCAAGTCTACCTTTACACACATGAATGTTTTTCTCATGCACCACCTCTTTGTCTAAGTCGTTCCAAATATTTAAGTATTTACCTAATATAACTAATTGTGATATACACGGAATGTACTATGCTCGTGGGTTTCCGTCGCTGTTTCTCAGTAAGTCAAATTTAGCTTTAAACTTGTTTAAGTTTTTAGACTGGACGATCTCTCTGTCCAGGCTATTCCATAAGTCTATACTTCTATAAGGAAAGCTATATTTATTGATATCCTTCAAGCAGCTTGACTTTTTCAATTTCATTCCGTCTACTCTTGTTACTCTCTTATCCCATACAAACAGATCTTCTTTGTCAATTTTATCTACTCCCACCATGGTCCTGAACACCGCAATCATGTCTCCCCTCTTTCTCCTTTCCTCTAAGGAAGGCAAATCCAGCTTTTCCAGCCTCTCTCTGTATGACAGGTCTGCCAGACTGGGGACCATCTTGGTTGCTGTTCTTTGTATTCTCTCAATCTTGTTTATATCTTTCATTTTGTGTGGGGACCACACTACCGCTGCATATTCTAACCTGGGGCGGATCATGGCCACTATTAATTTTGTCATCATCTCCTCATCCATATAATGAAATGCTACTCTTATGTTAGTCAAGAGTTTATAAGTCTCTCCAATTATCTTGTTAATGTGCTTTTCTGGTGACAAACTATCTTGGACCAGCACTCCCAAATCTTTCTCTTCTCTCATTTTTGTGATTAATTCATTACCCAACAAATAATTCAGTGATGGCCTCCTGGTACTTTTTCCCATTCCCAATATTTTACATTTCTTTACATTAAATTCATTTCCCACATCCGGCTCCAATCATGTATCCTATCCAAATCCTCCTGCAGTATTTTACAATCCTCCTCAACCTCTACCTTCCACAAGATCTTTACATCATCAGCAAACAGACTTGCATGACTGTTCACTCCATCTACCATATCATTTACATAAATCAGGAACATTACTGGCGCCAACACCGAGCCTTGAGGGACTCCATTTGTTACTTCCCTCCATCCAGACATCCTATCCTTTATTACTGTCCTCATTTGTCTGTCTCTCTCAAAGTCTCTCATCCATTCCAGAAGTTTCCCCTTCAGTCCTCCTATATATTCTAGTTTCCACATTAGTCTCTTATGAGGTACCTGTCAAAGGCCTTCTCTAAGTACACACAATCCACCCAATCATCTCTCTCCTGTACCACGTCAATCGCTCTTGAGTAAAAGCTCAACAAGTTAGAAACACTTCTGAATCCAAACTGACATTCAGCCAAAACATTCATCTCTTCTAGATATTTTATCCATCTGTCTTTCAGGATTCTCTCACACAATTTTGCGACCATGCTGGTTAGAGACACTGGTCTATTATTCAGGGGTTCTTCCCTGTTTCCTCCCTTATAAATTGGTACCACATTTGCCCTCTTCCATTCTTGTGGCACTTTCCCCTCATCCAGAGAACACACGATTAAACTGTGAATTTTATCTGCCAGTTGTTCTCTGCACTCCTTCAGTACCCAATTAGAAATTCCATCAGGTCCTGGGGCTTTCCTTACATCTTGAGTTTCCAGTAATTTATACACTTCCTGTACCTCCACTTTTATATCTTTTATCACCGGTACATTTCTAATCACTCCCTCCCCTTCCACAAACTCTTTTTCATTAGTGGAAACTGGAAACATTTGTTCATTTCAGCTTGCATTGCTGCATCTTTATAGACCTCTCCTTTTACTTTCAGTCTGGTGATTCCTTCCTTTTGTTTCAGTTTGCCATTAACAAATCTATAAAACAGTTTGGGTTCATCCTTGCATTAGTCTATTACTGTATACCTTTTTCAAAATTCCTTTCTTCTTCTCTAGGTATTCTTCTGTATTCATTTCTAATTCTTTTATATTCTTCCTTTGTTCTGTTGTTACCTCTCTTTCTTCAATTGTTCCACACCTTATCTCTCTCTTTTTTTGCTATCATACACCTTCTATTAAACCACTCTTTTTTCCTGTTTTCTTTCCCTCTTACTCTTGGTACAAATTTTTCCACTCCCAAATTATAGAGGTCTAGAAAGATATCCCACTTCCTCTGTATCTCTTTTGTTTCTCTGAATTTTCTCCAATCCACATTTTCAAAAAAGTTTCTCAATCCTGTAAAATTTGCTTTCCCAAAGTTGTATCTTCCCTGTCTATGAAGCTCGTCTCTTGGCTCGACGTTCCCTATTAACATCTGGAACTCAATGACCACATGATCACTTTTTCCTAAAGGACAGAGATATTTCAATGATTCTATTACATCGGGTTCTTTGGTAAACAGTAAATCTAACCTTGCTGGTGTGTCCGCACCTCGAAACCATGTCTCTTCTTTGACCCATTACGTCATCACATTATTCATTATTATATTTAACAACATAGTGCCCCATGAATCCTCGCCGCCTACCGAGTACCAGTCCTCTCAGTTCACCTCTTTACAATTCGTCACCCACCAAAATTATATTATTGCTTTTCTCAATTATTTTTTGTAAATAGCTACCCATATCTGACATCTCCTTGTATTCATCATCATTCCATGCTCTCGTCTTTGGGAGAACATACACTACCGCCATATCTCTCTTAACATTCTCTCCAGTTTCTAATTTCATATATATCACTTCAGCCCTGACTTCTCCCAATTCCACAGTATCTACATTTATGTTGTTCTTCACTGCTATCATCACTCCTCTTCCCTTTTTTTCTTTTCTGTCTTTTCTCCACAGTTTGTATTTACCATCTCCCTAATGAACATCAATATCTTCTCTTAATTTGGTCTCTACAAAGCACATGACATCAGGTTCATGTTCTCTCAAGAAATCATTAATTTCGATCCTTGTCGATATGAAACCATCAACATTAGTATATATCACCTTCAAATTATTTTTGATGTTTTTTATACCCTCTTCTCTCTTACTCTCCATCAGCACCACTTCCTCAACTTCTGATCTTTCACAGCCATCCCCCTTAGTTTCCTTCACTTCTGTTTCCTTAAATACCACTTCCTTACTTTCATATCCATTACTCTCCAAAAAAAAGTATTACATTCCTCCTCTGTCCTCCTATAATTTTATTCCTTTACTTCTTCCTTCAATGATTTTAAAACTTCTCTCTCTTCTTCATTCAAATCTTTTCTTATAATATTTTCCATCCCTGCCTCTTTGCTTAATTTCCAAGTCACTTTAAGTATATCATCTACTACACTTTCTGCTGACAACTTGACTCTCATTGGTCTTGTTTCCCCTTTCTTATAAGGCCCTATTCTCCTTACTTCTTCAATTTCTTTTACCACTTGTCTCCTTCGGGATAAATCTTACCTAATATTCCTCTTACCAGGTTCGTGTCTTTCTCGAGTCTCACGTTTCTAACCATCTCTTCCTCCTCCCTGTTTCCAAATATTACCATGCATCTATTCCTTTCTACAGTTTCTCTCACTATTTTCTCTTTTTTCTTCAGTATTTTCACTACATTTTCTTCCAATTTTATCTTGTTCATTTCTCTTTCTTCTTGGATGATTTCTCTTAAGCTGACCACTTCTTTCTGTTCTTCTTCTGTGTGTGCCCACTTTGCCTTATGCTCTTCCAATACACTGCTCACCTTCTCTGTTTTATTAGTACTCTCTTCTAGTTTTCTCCTCAATTCAATATTTTCGCGCTTCAAATTTCTTATCTCTTTATTCGCCGTCTCATTAGACTGAATCAGACTCTGTATAGTAATCTCCGTATTCTCAGACGTATCTTTTAACACTAGATTCTCCACTTTCTTTTCAAGTTCACTAATCCTCATAATCAATGTTTTAACCAGATCCATGACATTAGTATTTCTATCAAATCCTAGAAATTCGAGTCCCTCCGTGTTTACATTTTCAGCCATGATTGAGGTTGGTTACAACTTACAGTACCAAAACAGCTGTTACCGAAAATACTACAAACATTCATGTATACTCTTGCCAATAAATCTTTACATTTTTGGAAGTCTATATCAACTTACAATATTTTAAACTGAAAACAAGACCATAGGAGACAGGACAAACATAATTCCTGAAAACTACTTGAGGTTTGCAGAGGTGGCTGAGCCTTGGCCTGGGAGCAGTCAAGACACGTCTGTTCGCTGTGGCTGTTCGCTCGTGTGTTAGTAGTGTAATGCTGTATGGTAGTGCGACCTGGGCAGTGAAGGAGGAAGATATTCGCCGGTTCAGACGTACAGAAATGACAATGATTAGGTGGATGTGCAGTGCATCCCTGTGTCCAAGGCCTGGAGGGGCTGGGTTTACGATGGAAGAGTTGAGAGGTAGGATGGGACTGGAGTGTATTGATGTTGTGATGAGGAGGGGTAGATTGAGATGGTTTGGACATGTGGAGAGGATGGGGGATGATAATTGGGTGAGGAAGGTGAGAAGTGTTAATATTGGGAGTGGGGTTATGAGGAGTAGACCAAGAAAGACATGGGACGAGGTCATTAAGTGTGACCTCAGGGTTAAGGGACTGAACAGGGAGGCTGCAATGGATCGTGCAGCGTGGAGAGCCGCCATTAGGTGACCAAGGCCGACACATGCATGCATGTTGGAGCCTTTAAAAACGAAACAAAAATGAAACCTACCTCAAAAACCTCATTTTATGGTTCTTTTGCATTTATTTCAGTCTTTTATGTCCCTTATTGGTGTGAATTGGGTCTTAAATAGGTGCTATGCATGTTCAGAGGGAGTTGTATAGGTGTTTTTCTGAGTTAGGGTCCATAAGTACAAGTCCAGAAGGCTGGGGCCCAATATCCAGACGGGATCACTATCCGGACATGTCGTTGGCTCTATTACATCAGATATTGGAGGGACTACTGTAGTGGTGAAAATTAAATACCTGAGCAAGTTTAAAGGTGGGGAGGAGGCATGGAAAGCCAAGAAGTAGGTGGGCAGATATGGTAAATGAGTGTATGTATGGAAGACGTTGAGACTAAGGAGCTGACAAACAACCGAGTTGGCTGGAAGAATTTTCTGCAGGGAAATGTATGATCAGGGTTTGGCACCCTTTTTTTTTTTTTTTTTTTTTTTACCCTGATTGACTCTGCTGGATAGGTGAAAGTTACATGCAGAATTTTTTGACATATCAGGTGGAACAAGGATTCTGGGGGTATGAAAGGTAATTGAATGGGAATGTGGCCTTTTCAATGGGAAAACTTGGTTAGTGTCTCATTTTATCAGGTTCTTTATGGCTCTCTGGACCCTACTTCACCCACCCTATGGTGTCTGAATGACAATGATGACAATGAAGATCACAGTGATGATGATGATGATGACAATGATGATGACAATGAGGATCACAATGATGATGATGATGATGATGAATCTCCCTTTACTTGTACAGTATATGAAAGTTAAGTAAAAGAAGGCACTATTATACAAACATCTATGGTAAGTACATTTTATGATCAATTCTCAAGCATGTTGGTAGCCTTCAACACATCTTCCTGATGGGGCGACTGTACCTCAAACACTGCAACAAACAATAACCAAACATGATACACAGCTGTAAGGTGCCAGACATCAGACTCACCTAGTGTCCTGTTTTCATCAGTTTCACCTGGCTTGCGAGGCTTCTTCATATCATTCTGGTCACAGGCAGAGGTCTCAGTGACGAGGGCAGATGACTCCCCTTTGTGTGCTTCTTCCCGCGTGCGGCTCTCTGACTGGCCGGTGCCATCTTGGTTTTCTGTTTGCTCCCCTATCTGACCCTGTTCGTCCTGCTTCTCATCTTCTTCCTCCTCACGCTGTCCTCCTGTCTCAGTTTTTGGCTGCTCCTGTTTGAATGTTGTATGGATTTACGTTTTTCTAAATAAAGTGCTTTAAGAAATATTGCATCTACAATAAACCCTCATTATCAATGGGACTTTTCCAACAGTTTTGATGACAGACAGATTCCTCCCCCACCCCCCAGCTGGGAATTACTGTACTTATTGTTTCCAAGGCAGGCACTGGCAGCAGCATCTTGCCAATCCACCAATCACCTGCTCAGTTTTTGAAAATAACAATATACTGTATTCTTTGTGTCTATACCCCCTCCTGCAGAAAATAAGAAAATGTTTAAGCAAATATGCAGGCTGGTGGTGCCAGCCAGCCTCCTTCGTGTTACAGTAATCACTTGATTATCTGGACGCTCTGTATCCGGCCACTGGGCCTTGGCTCTACTAAATCCGTACCCGGATTTATCTGCCTGTATATGAACAAAAAAAATTTTGACATTGCCGGTTGGATGGCCTACAAATAAAAAAAACTAATTTGGCGGCCGGCCAGCTTCTCTGCCTGAGCGTGGGTTATAGACCCTAACCCACAACCTGAGCAAATATGGCCGTGTGGCTCTTCACCGAACAGTCAAAGTCCCTGGCTGCCTGGATCACTTCGATGCTATCAGCCACACACGAGTAATACAGACCATAACCCACAAGCTCAGCAAATATGGCCATTTGGTTCCTCACCAAACAGTCAAAGTCCCCAGGCCACCCGGATCGCTTGGACGCTCCCAAGCACGCGTGAGAAATACAGACCCTGACCCACAACCCGAGCAGATATGCCACAACCTGAGCACATATGCCACAACCTGAGCACATATGCCACAACCTGAGCAAATATGGCCGTCTGGCTCCTCACCAGATGGTCAAAGTCTCCAGGCTGCCCGGATCACTCCGACACTCCCGGGCACGCGCAGCTGTCCACCTCCCTACTGAATTGTCAAAGTCACCTGGCCGACTGGATGACCAGACATTCCCTGAGGCGATGATGTATGGGGGCTCCAGTGTTGCTCATCTGCCTGGTAGAGTGAATCTGACCCTTGTGCTCCGAGGTCAGTTAGGCACTTCTTACTTGTGTTCTCATAGCCATGCATGGGTAGAGACATGGCAGCTCAGTGTAGTAGTAATAGTGGTTGTTCCCTAGGCAGTCTGGCCGAACAGGCCCGAGTCCCTTAGGAAGGCCATGGCCAAGACCGGGCTTTCCCACAGAGCTCTCAAACAGTGTATGTTGTGTTGTCAGTGTAGGTGATTGTGTGCAATGCAGTCTTCCATAATATGCTTAATACAGTAGTATGAGGTGCTGTGTTGCATCCTGGACAGGCATCAGCGACGGAGTCATCCAGCCTTTTCTGGTAGCTTAAGAGGGCTGGATGGTGCCCACATCTCAGCCTGGCCAGGTGGACCCTGTCCTCACGAGGAAGATAGGATTCAAAAGTGTGGATGTCAGGAGGCCGTGCATGTAGCTGTGTTGTCTTTAAATGACTGAATGGAGCGGCGCGTGATCTGAGTGTGGATATGCTTCTGGAAGCTGGTCTGAGGTGAGCGAGAGGGGAGAGATGACAGTATTTGTGTATGGTATCATGTGCTGGGTGTTGTTTTGATGTTCCTTGGTGTGGGTGGATGTGCTGCCATGTAATATAGTGGATGTTGTGGGTTTGTGGAGGATGCAGCAAGAAACTGGGTGCCTCTCATGTCTAAGTGATCCTTGACTTTGTGGACTTTGGTTTCTTGATGTAGGTGGTCTGTGGGTGTAGTAGCTGTGCAGCCTGTGATTATTTTTAGGGCCTTGTTCCAGATGGTCTGTAGAGTGTTGTAGTGTGTTTTGGTGAGGTTAGAAGCCCAGGCAGGGCTTGCATAATTCATCAATGAACATATGTATTGTTTGTATACTGCGGTGGTGGTTTCTTTGTTGTGTCCGAATGTTGTGTGGGCAAGTGACCTCAAGGCATTGAGTCTTGGTGTTATTTTATTTTTAATGTTTGTGATGTGTTGTTTAAATGACATTGATGTATTGTCTGTTACACCAAGGATTTTGTGTGTGTGTGTGTGTGTGTGTGTGTGTGTGGTAGGGGAGTGTTGTTTATGGTGAGGTGTGGGATGTGACTGTGTTCTGCTGTCCAGTTTGTGAGAAGAGTCACTGTAGTTTTGGCTGGGGCTATTTTGAGCCTGTTTGTGGTGAACCATTCGTGTAGTGTGTTGAGGTATGGTTGGAGGATGTGTGCAGCTGTGTTTGCGTTTTGGTGCATACATGTAAGTGTTATATCATCTGCATAGGAAGCTATGTGTATCTGTGGTGTGTGGGGTGTGGGTACGTCGTGCATGTATAGGTAAAAGAGTGTAGGGGACAAAACAGATCCTTGGGGGACACCGTTTGTTAAGTTTCTGATGTTAGAAGACTGACCGGCAAATGTTACGTGTGCACATCTGCCTGCTAAGTAGTTTAGCAGCCATCTTTTTGTGTTATTGTGCATGTTTGTGTTGAGTATTTAGTTTGTGAGCCTGTGGCGGGGGATGGCATCAAAAGCTTTGCTAATGACTAGTGTGACTAGGAGTGTTCTTGGTGGTGGCCTAGCTGAATTCATGCCATCAAAAGCTCTCTGTGTAAGGTCTGTAAGAAGGGTGTTTGTGGAGTGTAGTGGCCTAAAGCCATGTTGTGACTGGGCTAGGGGAATGTGAGGTGTGACTAGTTGTAGTACCAGTCGTTCAGTGACTTTAGAGGGAGTGCAGGGGAGTGTGATGGAGCGATGTGTGGAGGGTAACGTCGGGTCTTTGTTGGGTTTAGGGATAGTGATGATATTGCCATGCTTCCAGATGTTGGGTATTACGTTGTGTGAGTAGCTGTGGTCTGATATGTTGGTGAGTGCTTGTATGCCTTGTGGTCCTAGGTGTTTAAGGTGAATGTTGCCTATGTTGTCTGGTCCACAGGCAGATGAATGCTTGAGGTTGTTTATGATGTGCTTCATCTGGTTGTAAGTGAAAGGTGCGTAGTCTGGGTCTGTGGGGAACTGTCTCTTACTTCGGATGATACGTCGGTCTTCGGGATGGGGGTTTAGATGGCAGACTTGTGATAAGTGATTGATGAGAGTGTTTGCTTGTTGTTTGTTTGAGGGTATGGTGTCTGTTGTTGTGATGGCAGTGTGTGATTGTGTGGTGTTGCTGTTGGAAAGTGTGATGCTGTTTAGTGTTTTGTAGAGTTTGCTGATGTTTGTTTTGTGGTCAAGTGTTTGGAAGTAATTTTTCCAGTTTAGTGTTTGCTGTTCTGATATTTTATTGTTTATCTGAGTGTTGAGTTCTTGTATTTATTGTATGGTGTCTTGTGTATGGGGTGTTGGGGAGTGTCGCAGTGTGTGGCGTTGTCTGATGAGGCTTTGGATTTCTGGTGTGAAGTTGAGGCTGTGTCTCTTTCTGTTGCCTCTAGGGATGTGTCTTTTGTCTGCGTTTTGTATGATTGTATTGAAAGTGTGCGCAGCAGTGTTGA